>NC_044193.1:1002387-1297387 GCF_900880675.1 Sparus aurata
TGTTGTCCGTCTGTCTGTCTGATGTGTGTCTGTCTGTCTGTCTGTCTGTCTGTCTGATGTGTGGTCTAGTGTCTGTCTGTCTGTCACTCTCTCTCTTGGCCCAGCTGTTTTTGGTTGCTAGGTGACCGTTGGCAAGGGCCGTAGCAACGGCCTGTGAGGGAGCTGATTTGAGAGCAATTTCTGCCTCACATCTAGGACGTCAAACTAGTGCTATTTGGTCAAAATCTTACATGATATCAACAATTTTTTTTCACGATCAAGCCAGAAAGGCCTTAAAGAACACACTCATTAAGTTTTGTGGTCCTAGCTTCAGAAATGTGGAAATGGCAGCGAGTTAAAAAAGCGTGCAGTTTTGGAAATCCTTCTCCCGATTTACATTGGAGTAAATGGAGCATTTCAGAGCTACTCTTGTCGGTTAGCGGTCGATAATTTAAAAACCGTAAATCCTACCGATAAAGTAGACACATTGGGAGAAAGAAGACAAGTGTGGCTACAACTCTGGGAAATATCACTGTTTTTGAGCCCAATTTGTGGTCAGGATCGTCACGGAAAGAGAAAATTTCGGAGCAAATTTTTGAGTCTCTCTCACTCTGTCAGTTGGCCCTCTCCACGCTGCTGCACGAACATTCCGCCATACACAATCATTGAAAACCCTGAATTTTTCCAAAATCACTCACCTTCATTCAAGGATCACAGTTCAAAAACTACACAACATAGGAAAAAAGTTCAAATACAACAAAACTACTCAAGACCTGTGCCTACATTTTAAAGCTGGAATGGTGTTTCTAGCTGAATGTATGCCAGAGCAGGAGATGTTTGAAAAATGTCGCAGATTTGCGACTTTTTTACCTCGCCCCATTCATTCCTTATGGGAAATTTATCGCAGTTTTTCGCGACTCACGTCGCGAAAAATTCATATTTTCCTGAGAAAAATAATAGCATACCGAGTCCGCCCGAGCCGCACGTTTTGATACATTTTTTGTTTGTGTGCGACCAACGGTGTGGGACGAGTTAGCGACAGAAAAAAGGAAGGAGGATGAAAAATAACTAGACAATTCCCCGCCGGGAAATCGCGAGAGTGGGCTGTGCGCTTTGCCCCGTGACGAAAAAAGCAAACATGGCATCAGCAAAGTTTCCTCACCATCAAGCGGGAAAGGCCTTAAGGAACACACACATCAAGTTTTGTGGTCCTAGCTTCAGAAATGTGGAAATGGCAGCGAGTTAAAAAAGGCTGCAGTTTTGAAATTTCTCCTCCCGATTTACATTGGAGTAAATGGAGCATTTGAGAGCTACTCTTGTCGGTTAGCGGTCGTTAATTCAAAAACCGTAAATCCTACCGATAAAGTAGACACATTGGAAGAAAGAAGACAAGTGTGGCTACAACTCTGGAAAATATCACTGTTTTTGAGCCCAATTTGTGGCCAGGATCCTCACGGAAAGAGAACATTTCTGAGCAAATTTTTGAGGTTCTCTCACTCTGTCAGTTGGCCCTCTCCACTCTGTTGCACGAACATTCCGCCATACACAATCATTGAAAACCCAGAATTTTTCCAAAATCACTCACCGTCATTCAAGGATCACAGTTTAAAAACTACACATCATAGGAAAAAAGTTCAAATACAACTTAAATACTCAATACTTGTGCCTACATTTTAAAGCTGAAATGGTGTTTCTACGTGAACGTATGCCAGAGCAGGAGATGTTTGAAAAACGTTGCAGATTTGTGACTTTTTTGACCTCCCCCCATTCATTCCTTATGGGAAATCTTATCGCAGTTTTCGCGACTTATGTCGCGAAAAATTAACATTTCGTAAAGCTGAATAATAGCAACCCGAGTCCGATCGAGCCGCACAGTGAATGAGCAAAAAAATAATCATTAAATGTAGTTTAAATGTTGGGAAATATACTGTGTGTGCGTTTGAGTGCATGTGAGTGCACGCTTAAGCATTGCTGTGTGTGTGTGTGTGTGTGTGTGTGTGTGTGTGTACATGTCTCTCTGTCTGTCTGTCTGTCTCATGTGTGTCTCCTATCTGTCTGTCTGTCTGTCTGTCTGTCCGATGTGTGTCTCCTGTCTGTCTGTCTGTCTGTCTGATGTATGTCTCCTGTCTGTCTGTCTGTCTGTCTGTCACTCTCTCTCTTTGCCCAGCTGATTTCGGTTGCTAGGTGACAGTTGGCAGGGGCCGTAGCAACGGACTGTGAGGGAGCTGATTTGAGAGTGAAAAAATGATCGTTTAATGTCGTTTAAATGCTGGGAAATATACTGTGTGTGTGCGTCTGTGTGCATGTGAGAGCACGCTTAAGCAGCTCTGTGTGTGTGTCTACATGTCGCTCTGTCTGTCTGTCCGTCTGTCTGTTTGATGTGTGTCTCCTGTCTGTCTTTCTGTCTGTCTGATGTGTGTCTCCTGTGTGTCTGTCTGTCTGTCTGTCTGTCTGATGTGTGTCTAGTGTCTGTCTGTCTGTCACTCTCTCTCTTGGCCCAGCTGTTTTTGGTTGCTAGGTGACCGTTGGCAAGGGCCGTAGCAACGGACTGTGAGGGAGCTGATTTGAGAGCAATTTCTGCCTCACATCTAGGACGTCAAACTAGTGCTATTTGGTCAAAATCATACATGATATCGACAATTTTTTTTCACGATCGAGCCAGAAAGGCCTTAAAGAACACACTCATTAAGTTTTGTGGTCCTAGCTTCAGAAATGTGGAAATGGCAGCGAGTTAAAAAAGGGTGCATTTTTGGAAATCCTTCTCCCGATTTACATTGGAGTAAATGGAGCATTTCAGAGCAACTCTTGTCGGTTAGCGGTCGATAATTCAAAAACCGTGAATCCTACCGATAAAGTAGACACATTGGGAGAAAGAAGACAAGTGTGGCTACAACTCTGGGAAATATCACTGTTTTTGAGCCTAATTTGCGGTCAGGATCGTCACGGAAAGAGAAAATTTCGGAGCAAATTTTTGAGTCTCTCTCACTCTGTCAGTTGGCCCTCTCCCCTCTGCTGCACGAACATTCCGCCATACACAATCATTGAAAACCCTGAATTTTTCCAAAATCACTCACCTTCATTCAAGGATCACAGTTCAAAAACTACATAACATAGGAAAAAAGTTCAAATACAACTTAAATACTCAGGACTTGTGCCTACATTTTAAAGTTGGAATGGTGTTTCCACGTGAACGTATGCCCGAGCAGGAGATGTTTGAAAAATGTCGCAGATTTGCGACTTTTTTGACCTCGTCCCATTCATTCCTTATGGGAAATTTGTCGCAGTTTTTCGCGACTTACGTCGCGAAAAATGTATATTCTGGTGAGAAAAATAATAGCACACCCCATGCAATCAAGCCGCACGTTTTGATATATTTTTTGTTTGTGTGCCCTCAACGGTGCGGGGCGAGTTAGCGACAGAATAAATAATAAAAAGAGGCGCGAGCAATAATAATAGTGGGCTGTGCTCTGCACAGCCCACTATGGACATCTATAGCTCTGCTATAGAGGTGTCCATAGTGGGCTGGCGAGCACAGCCCACTAATAAGAAGACGCGCGAGCAATAACAATAGTGGGCTGTGCTCCGCACAGCCCACTATGGACACCTATAGCTCTGCTATAGAGGTGTCCATAGTGGGCTGGCGAGCACAGCCCACTAATAAATGAGTTATACTGTATGTATAATATGTATAACTTCTGATTTGACTCAGTCATAG
Organism: Sparus aurata; assembly: GCF_900880675.1. Classification (NCBI taxonomy): domain Eukaryota; kingdom Metazoa; phylum Chordata; class Actinopteri; order Spariformes; family Sparidae; genus Sparus; species Sparus aurata. The sequence continues at coordinate 1,006,082 of NC_044193.1, forward strand.
TCACATCAGGACTGTAATAACAAAAATAAGAAAACAATAAACAAACAAACAAATAAACAAAAAAAAAACAAAAAAATGATTGTCACTTCCTGTCTCTCAGTCTATGGCAGGCACAAAGACTGTGGAAGTCTGTGTGTGTGTCTGTGTGTGCGTGTGTGTGTGTGTGGGTGAGTGTAAGTGTGTGTGTGGGTGGTGAGTGTAAGTGTGTGTGTGTGTGTGTGTGGGTGAGTGTAAGTGTGTGTGTGGGTGAGTGTAAGTGTGTGTGTGTGTGTGTGTGTGTGTGTGTGCGTGTGCGTGTGTGGTGGTGTTCGTGTGTGTGTGTGTGTGTGTTGGTGAGTGTAAGTGTGTGTGTGTGCATTTATGTTGATACGAAAAATAAGTAAATAAATAAATGAATAAGTAAGAGTGAAACAATTAAAAACAAATACAAAGAAGTAAATTCTGAGTAGTTTCTCAGGTTCCACTGGCTGTCCTCAGGTCGTGACATGAGATGATGAATTTGGCTGCAATGTTCTCACATTTGGACATTTCCCCAAGTAAATATGGGAGTTTCTCCATGTCTGTTGTGTGTTCAAATTCAGGGTGTATTTGTATTATTTTGGGAAAGTGTTGATTTCTCAGAGCCTGGTATTTGGGTCCTGAGGTGAGGAAGTGCAGTTCTGACTCGACCTGTTGTCGGTCACAGTGGGAGCAGAGTCTCTCCTCCTCTGGCAGCAGCTCTGTCTGTGCCGACCCTTCTCTACAGCCAGGCTGTGTTCACTGAGTCTGTACATAGTCAAGGCTTTTCTTAATTTAGGATCTGTTACTGTGCTCAGATCATTTGCTAACGCGAAGTTTCTTTTTAGGGTCAGATAACATTTTAATTTACTCTGTGTTTTAGTTGTTTCCTTCCAGTATGCAATGTAGATTTCTTTTTGTTGGTTGATAATTTGGTTTGGTCTGATTGGCTTGGTGTTGTGGTCCCGAGGCTGTCCGGGCCGTGTTGGGTTGTCTGGACAGAACCTCAGTAAGTAATTGGCCGAGTTCTGCTCTACATGCGTGTTTGGTGTCTTTCTCTGGACGTGCATGATGTTCTTACAGAACTCTGTGTGGAAAGATTCTATTATTGTTTTGTCCCATTTGTCAAATTCATGGTTTAGTTTTGGTCCCCAAATTTCACTGCCATAGAGAATTATCGGTTCTAATACAAATTGGAAAATTTTAAGCCAGATTTTAATTGGAATGTCCAGTTTGATATTTCTTCTAATTGCATAGAAAGCTCTCCTTGCTTTGTCTCTCAGATCTTTCACAGCCAAGTTGAAGCTTCCTGTGGAGCTTATGTTGAGGCCAAGGTATGTGTAGTTTTTTGTATGCTGTAATTTAGTCGTGTCCAAAAAGAAATTGTGTGTGTTGTCCTGACTTCTGGACTGCTTCTGGAAGATCATAATTTTGGTTTTCTTTGGGTTGACTGTCAGGGCCCAGGACTGACAGAATGTATGCAGGAGGTTGAGGTGCTGCTGTAGACCTTCTTTGGTTGGTGACAGCAACACCAGGTCATCTGCGTACAGGAGACCCTTAACTTCTGTGCCATTCAGATTGAGACCAGGTGACGTGGATTGATCTAATTGACATGCAAATTCATTGATGTATAAATTGAACAGGATTGGACTGAGGTTGCATCCCTGCCTCACCCCACGACCTTGGGGAAAGAAGGCTGTTTGTTTGTCTCCTATTATAACTGCACATTTACTGTTTGTGTACATAGATTTTATTACATCATATGTTTTTCCTCCAATGCCACTGTTGAGCAGTCTGTAGAAAAGACCCTCATGCCAGATGGAATCAAAGGCCTTTGTGAAGTCAACAAAACATGCGTAGGCCTTTCCTTTCTTCTTGTCTAATTCTTGCTCGATCAGGGTGTGGAGGGTATAGATGTGGTCTGTTGTCCGAAAATTTGGTAAGAATCCAATCTGGCATTTATTTATTTATTTATATATTAACACAGATTCCACGGTAATTATTAGGGTCATATTTATCTCCATTTTTATAAAGTGGTGTTATTAAACCTTTATTCCATATGTCAGGAAAAGTGCCAACTGCTAGAATTATATTAAAAAGTTTGAGTATAGCCAATTTTAATTTATGATCAGAATATTTGATCATTTCATTTAGGATGCTGTCGACTCCGCAGGCCTTTTTAGCTTTCAGGGATTGGATGCTTTCCGTCAGTTCCTGCTCTGTTATTGAAGCATCTAGAGGGTTTTGGTTGTCTTTAATGACTAATTCTAAAGTTTTCCACTTGGCGTGTGTTTTGTTTTGGTCACTGTTCTTTGCAAAATTGCTGTATAATTCAGTAAAATAATTCATCCAAATGCTGCCATTTTGTATTGCCAATTGATCTTGTTGTGTTTTGTTTAGGGTGTTCCACTTCTGCCAGAACTGGTTTGACTCTAAAGATTCTTCTATTTCAGAGAGCTGGGTTCTGGTCTGTAGTTCTTTCTTAGCTCTCAGTGTGTGTTTGTATTGTTTTAAGGTGTCGTGGTAACGAAGGCGTATATTTTGGTTATTTGGGTCTCTATGTTTTTCGTTTGATAACTTTCTTAAAGTTTTCCTTATATTTTTGCAGTCGTTGTCAAACCATTTGTAATTGTGTGTTTGTTTTGGTTTATGATTAGATGTTTTCAAGTTTGATAACTTATTTATCATATATTGCGTTAATTTTGCCCACAGCAGTGTTTACACCATCATTATTGTGGTGAAATATTTTATAAAGAAATAAATCGATTGAGTATTGGATTTTTGAATTTTCAAATGCCTTTTGGTAGCTCTCCATGCTGTCTGATTTCCATGTGTATGAATGTGTGGTGTTGTACAGTTCATTGGGTTTAGAGGCCTCATAGTTACTGTGTTTGTCACGAATCCCCGGCCATGAGGTCTGTTTAGGTGTTTTTGTTGTGTCTTGTGGTGTTTGTCACTTTTCTGACAGTGCTCGGGGGCGTGTCCTTCTCTGGCTGCTCACACACCTGGCTGAGGTCACCTCCACACCTGCTCCTCATCATCCCCTGCAGTACTTAAGGAGCAGCCACACATGCAGTGAACGCCGGATCGTTGTGAAGTATTGTGTATGCTACCGCATTTTCCAGCCAGTTTTTTGTCGTTGCTACTGTTGATTGCCTATCTGCCTCAGCCTGCCGGAGCTGGTCTCTTGCCATCTGTTCGTGTCTGCAACTAACCGTGTCTCTCTGCCTCAGGAATCATTCCAGGAAGTCAGCCCTGGAGCCCACTCCGCTTAGCCCCCGCCGCCTGTGAGCCAGCCACTCTCTGGACCTTCCACACCTCTGGGATCCGACCCTCACCTGCCAGCTTCTCCGTTCTTCACCATTTCACTCTTTGTCAAATAAACTGTTTAAACTCAACCTTTTGTCCGATCTGCTTCTGGGTCCTCCTCAGAACCCTGACAGTACGATCCGGCCATGACAGACCCAGCGGATTTGGACAGATCATAAGAACCTGGAGTATATCCAGACTGCCAGACGACTCAACCCTCGCCAGGCCAGGTGGGCTTTGTTTTTTGGTCGCTTCAAGTTCTCTCTGACCTACAGGCCTGGATGCCAGAACACCAAACCAGACGCCTTATCCCGAGTGTTTTGCAAGGAGGGGGATTCGGACGAAGTGGCTGATACCATTGTTCCTCGTTCCTGTGTTGTTGGCGCCATCACCTGGGACATAGAGAAGGAGGTCAGAGAGGCACTTGTGACCCAGCCCGATCCAGGTAACGGCCCTCCTGGCCATCTGTTTGTGCCCCAGTCTGTCCGACCCTCTGTGTTGTCGTGGGCTCACGCTTCCAGGTTGACCTGCCACCCAGGGATTGCTCGCACCTTAGCTTTCCTCCGCAGAAGGTTTTGATGGCCGTCTTTGGAGGCTGACACCAAGTCCTACGTCTCTGCTTGTCGCGTCTGCGCTCAGAACAAGGGCTCTAATCTTCAATACGCTGGATAACTTCACCCCCTGCCCATTCCTCGGCGTCCTTGGTCCCATATTGCTCTAGACTTTGTAACTGGCCTGCCACCATCTGAGGGTAAGACGGCGGTTCTCACTGTAGTCGACCGATTCAGTAAGTTTGCTAGGTTTCTACCCCTGCCCAAACTCCCTTCTGCCAAGGAGATGGCTGATATTCTGGTCAGGGAGATTTTTTGCGTCCACGGTCTGCCCTGTGACTTGGTGTCTGACAGGGGCCCCCAGTTCGTGTCCTCCGTATGGAAAGCATTCTGCATTGCTATCGGGGCCTCGGTCAGTTTAACATCTGGTTTTCATCCCCAGTCCAACGGCCAGGCGGAGCGGGCCAACCAAAAGATGGAGAGCTCCCTCCGTTGCCTGGTCTCATCAAACCCCACCACCTGGGCTACTCAACTTCCCTGGGTCGAATACGCCCACAACACCTTGCCTACCTCTGCCACAGGTTTGTCCCCGTTTCAGTGTCTTTATGGTTATCAGCCTCCCCTATTTCCCTCACAGGAGAAAGATGTTGCTGTACCTTCAGTTCAAGCCTACATCAGGCGGTGCCACCGCACTTGGCTCCGAGCCCGCAAGACCCTGCTTAAAGCCTCAGAGCGGTACCAGCTCCACTCCAACCGCAGACGTGCTCCTGCACCTACATACAGCATAGGAGATAAGGTATGGCTGAGCTCCAAGGATCTGCCACTCAAGACGGACTCTAAGAAGCTGTCCCCTAAGTTTGTCGGCCCTTTTGTCATAGAGAAAGCGATAAACCCGGTGGCCGTCCGCCTCAAGCCTGCAATCTCTGGGTCCATCCAACTTTTCACGTCTCCCGCATTAAGCCTCTTCTCATCAGTCCTCTGCTCCCACCCCCCCCTCCTCGGGTCATCGATAACGAGCCTGCCTACACTGTACGTCGGATTCTGGATTCTCGTTTCCGGGGTCGTGGCTACCAGTATCTGGTCGATTGGGAGGGGTATGGACCTGAGGAGAGGTGCTGGGTCCCGCGGCGCCAGATTCTGGATGGTACACTGGTGAGGGAGTTCCACCGTCTGCACCCTGGGAAGCCAGGTGGGGCGCCCAGAGGCGCCCGTCGGAAGGAGGGTACTGTCACGAATCCCCGGCCATGAGGTCTGTTTAGGTGTTTTTGTTGTGTCTTGTGGTGTTTGTCACTTTTCTGACAGTGCTCGGGGGCGTATCCTTCTCTGGCTGCTCACACACCTGGCTGAGGTCACCTCCACACCTGCTCCTCATCATCCCCTGCAGTACTTAAGGAGCAGCCACACATGCAGTGAACACCGGATCGTTGTGAAGTTCTTCACCATTTCACTCTTTGTCAAATAAACTGTTTAAACTCAACCTTTTGTCCGATCTGCTTCTGGGTCCTCCTCAGAACCCTGACAGTGTTCCCTCTTCAGATAGACCGTGATCTTGCTGTGGTCCGAGGGGTGTGAGCGGGCTGACTGTGAAAGCTCTGAGAGACATTGGGTTCAGATCTGTTATTGCATAGTCTACCGTTCTACTGCCAAGAGCTGAACTAAATGTGTAACAGCCCAGAGAGTCTCCTCGTAACCTACCATTGACTATATACAGACCCAGCGTGCGGCAGAGCTGTAAAAGCTGGGTACCGCTTGTGTTGGTAATTTTATCAAAATTGTGTCTTGGGGGGAGTTCGGGGAGAGGAAAGCAGGTTTCTCCAGGTAGGCCTAAGTGCTGATCTCCCTGGATGTTTATAGTGTCAGCTTTCTCTCCAGTTCTAGCATTCAGGTCCCCACAGACTAGCACATTTCCTAAAGTTTTAAATAGGTTTATTTCCCCCTCTAGAGTGGAAAAATATCTTCGTTATAGTATGGAAATTCTGAGGGGGGTACGTAAATAACACATAGGTAGACATGTTGGTCTGCACTTATTATTTCTTAATTTTCAGCCAAATATAGGAATCTACTTTTTTGATAATTTCAATTGAGTGGGTTAGTTCTGATCTATACCAAATGATCATGCCTCCTGAGTCCCTACCCTGGGTTACTGTTTGGAGTTTAATTGATGGAATCTCGACGAAACCGTAAGGACAACCAGTGGAAGTGTCTCCTCTGTACCATGTCTCTTGTAAGACAGTGAGTCTTATACTTCTCTAATAAAATCTGGATTTTGGCTTTTTAATCCCAAAGCAGATGATCTAAGGCCTTGAATGTTCCAACATGTTATTTGAAACAATTTCATCTTTAAATGTGTTCTGTCTTAAAAATAAGATGAACACTAAAACAAATCACAACAATAAAAACAAGAAACAAACAACTAGGCTAAATTAAACTAAATTAGAGATTTTGGGGGATAGTTTAGAATGTATGATGTATGTATATATATATGATTTCTATCTTAAACATTTTACGATAAGATTCTGTCTCTGCTCATCTATTACTTAGCTATGAGGTTAGAGCAGAGCAGGTGTAGCATGTACTGTATCTCCCTGAGGTCACCAGTGGGGGGTGGGGGTGCCGCTCCTCTCACAACCTCAGCATAGTTCTGTCCAGTAGGCTGGGGTGCCTGTAGAGCTGGCTGTACTGCTGGAAGTAGGCGGGGGGGGAGGGGGTCTAGGTTGTGGGGGCCTGTGTTGACTTGGTTGCGGGGTGTGTTGGTGATGGTGGTGATCTTGCGAGGGCCGGGGTGTTCTGGGTGTCCTTGCTGCTAGACTGGGCCGGTGGTGTGTAGGAGCTATGGGAGGTCTTGGAGGTGTAGAAAGCCTGGGTGGGGCCTGTGCTTGCCACTCTCTCCTGTTGGTGCCTGTGTGGATGATAATATGACTGGGTGATCCCAGCTCAGCCAGTCAGTCAAGAGCTCCAGGGCTCTGGGTGTTAGAGCAAAATTCATGTTAACTTTTTTCTCTTGTTATTTCCTCTTCACTCGGGAGTTTTTGGTTTCAGCACAGGAAATAAGAGTGTACTGAGAGAAGATGTCTTCCTGTAATATTCTTTCCTGTCTCTCTGTCTCTCTCTCTCTCTCTATAGCCTATACCAAACACTTTGGGGATTGGGTTAGGGGGTTGGAGCTGGTTGTCTGTCCAGGGTCTTTGATAGAAAATGAAATATGTTTTTTTATAAAGACTGGGTCATCCTCATTCAGAGCCAAGGGCGTAGGAACCGGGGGGGGGGGGACATGTCCCCTCCAATATTGGAGACAGACGCATTTGTCCCACCTAAAATTATACCGCGGAGGAGAAAAATATTTTATTTTAAAATCTTTAACTTAGCGCAACACAGCGTCTTGTCACCGCCCCCTCAACAGCTCAGACTGTTTGGGAGCGGGAGTCTGCAGCTTTCAACAGGTCAGAAGTTAAGATGGAAAGACAGCAGCAGCTCAGTTTAAGTGATTTCTTTCTCATTTGGAAGAAAAGAAAGAAAGGAAATGTGAGTTGGTAATAATTTTGTCCAGGAGGATAATTATATTTCCTGTCTAATGTTAGACTCGATGATGTTGTGATTCAACATCTAGTGCACTCTTGCTAGGTAAACGTTGTTACTATTAATGTTTACTAGCCAACGTTGGCTGGCGAAATATGGCGGACAATCCAGTAACATAACGGACAAAAGCGATTTGACACTAAAAACAGTATTTAAGATGGATGTAAAAGAACATGATTTTTCTATTAACTTGACCAATGTAACTTGAAAATAGTGTAGCGTTATACATCTCCCACATCTAGAAAGGAGTTAGTCTGCCTGTGTTTTTCACTTGTTCTTGACATTCAGCTAAGTATTTTTCTATACCTTATTCATCTCCACTGCTTTCATATTAGAGATCAGGTATTGGTAAACATAATGAGCACTCACCGCTGTCAACGTTTTTTGGCTCTGATTCATGTCTTGATGTTACTCCTAAGTTAGTTTCAGGTTGGATATTCGGCAGATATTCACTCAGGTCCAGCTGCGACTTTACTGAGGTTCTCCCAGTGTGAGCAGCAGGAGGCCGGTCAGATCACCTCCCAGAGCCTCGCTGAATCACTGGAGACTGATTTAGGGACCGTCATTAAATTACTTAGCATAAATATATTAATACAAAATAGTTGCAGTTTTTTAAAATATCTTCCATGTCATGTGACCCAGTGACTCCAAACCAGCAGCAGATTGTATTAGTAAACTGGAGAAATGAGACACAGCTCTTTTTATTGTATTTTAGTGCTTCTTCTATTTTATATGAATATTAATATACAGTAATTATTATATTTTTTTCTCAATAGCTTCAAGCAGCAAAATCAACTTCTACACTATTTTGTCTCATGTCTTAGATTCTGAACATGAAAATCTCACCAGTAGTCACCATTTAAAGAGTTATTTTTCAAAATGTTCTTCCGGGGGGAGGGGGGCCATGCCGAACCTAGACTAGACTAGACTGCGGTGTGCTCGGTCCACTTTGAGGTTCCTCTCTCAAAAGTTGCCTCTCCTCATCATTCCCTCCAAATCGTCGCACTTCTCTTTCAGTTCTTCAACCTGAGTTTTAAATTCACTCATTGTGTTTTGCATTATGACCATTTCGTCCGACCATGTAGTTAAACCACCTTCCACCTCTTTGATGTTGGCTTTCATCTGGTCCATTTCAGAGCATGCGGCTGCTGCGTAGCTCTGCTCTGACAGCCTGTAGCTCACTTTCCAGGTGATTAAAATCTTTAGAGTACGTTTCTTTATTTCCTTCCGTATTACCGAGCCTATGTCCGCTCGCAGGGAGGAGAGGATTTCTGATTTCAGCCTGTCAGCCTCCATCGCTGCATGTTGTTTCTGGGTAGTAGGTGATGTTTGAGCGGGGTCCTCTGACACACTTTCTTCAGTGTATTTGTCTTCCTCTTAGCCTTAGTGGAAACAACGTCTCACCCGTCAGAAGCCTCAACAAGAAGCAGCCGAACACAACAAGACTGAAGTTATGATACAACGTCTTTCTTTCTCTTCTGACTCACATTCATATCAAACCATGAGTCAGTTTTTGATTTTCGGGAAAAATAAAAACAACTAAATGTTTAAACTTTAAATTACAGCATATCTACATTTCTGCTGTAAAGGTCATCCATATACAACAGCCACTTTGTGAAGGATGGTGTCAGTTTTTTTTTATATGTCGTAATGTGTAATGTGTGTGTCGAGGAAATGAAAGCTGGGTATGTTGCAGCAGCTAAAGGCGTCTCTTCCTGTTTTTCAGAGGCGACCAGCAGCAGAAACCAGCAGATGCAAACGTGTCACCAAACATGGCGGGCGTCTTCCAAAGCTTTCCTCTCCAACAACTCAGCCCCTACATCGCATTCATTGTGATTTTTGTTCACAATGTTGTGCTTGACCATGATTTTGAGTGCTCCTGTGGAAACCAGCAGCTGGAGTGCATTTTATTCATGGCTCTGCCAGTCTAATGTTAGACTCGATGATGTTGTGATTCAACATCTAGTGCACTCTTGCTAGGTAAACGTTGTTACTATTAATGTTTACTAGCCAACGTTGGCTGGCGAAATATGGCGGACAATCCAGTAACATAACGGACAAAAGCGATTTGACACTAAAAACAGTATTTAAGATGGATGTAAAAGAACATGATTTTTCTATTAACTTGACCAATGTAACTTGAAAATAGTGTAGCGTTATACATCTCCCACATCTAGAAAGGAGTTAGTCTGCCTGTGTTTTTCACTTGTTCTTGACATTCCGCTAAGTATTTTTCTATACCTTATTCAGCTCCACTGCTTTGATATTAGAGATCAGGTATTGGTAAACATAATGAGCACTCACCGCTGTCAACGTTTTTTGGCTCTGATTCATGTCTTGATGTTACTCCTAAGTTAGTTTCAGGTTGGATATCCAGCAGATATTCACTCAGGTCCAGCTGCGACTTTACTGAGGTTCTCCCAGTGTGAGCAGCAGGAGGACGGTCAGATCACCTCCCAGAGCCTCGCTGAATCACTGGAGACTGATTTAGGGACCGTCATTAAATTACTTAGCATAAATATATTAATACAAAATAGTTGCAGTTTTTTAAAATATCTTCCATGTCATGTGACCCAGTGACTCCAAACCAGCAGCAGATTGTATTAGTAAACTGGAGAAATGAGACACAGCTCTTTTTATTGTATTTTAGTGCTTCTTCTATTTTATATGAATATTAATATACAGTAATTATTATATTTTTTTCTCAATAGCTTCAAGCAGCAAAATCAACTTCTACACTATTTTGTCTCATGTCTTAGATTCTGAACATGAAAATCTCACCAGTAGTCACCATTTAAAGAGTTATTTTTCAAAATGTTCTTCCGGGGGGAGGGGGGCCATGCCGAACCTAGACTAGACTAGACTGCGGTGTGCTCGGTCCACTTTGAGGTTCCTCTCTCAAAAGTTGCCTCTCCTCATCCTTCCCTCCAAATCGTCGCACTTCTCTTTCAGTTCTTCAACCTGAGTTTTAAATTCACTCATTGTGTTTTGCATTATGACCATTTCGTCCGACCATGTAGTTAAACCACCTTCCACCTCTTTGATGTTGGCTTTCATCTGGTCCATTTCAGAGCATGCGGCTGCTGCGTAGCTCTGCTCTGACAGCCTGTAGCTCACTTTCCAGGTGATTAAAATCTTTAGAGTACGTTTCTTTATTTCCTTCCGTATTACCGAGCCTATGTCCGCTCGCAGGGAGGAGAGGATTTCTGATTTCAGCCTGTCAGCCTCCATCGCTGCATGTTGTTTCTGGGTAGTAGGTGATGTTTGAGCGGGGTCCTCTGACACACTTTCTTCAGTGTATTTGTCTTCCTCTTAGCCTTAGTGGAAACAACGTCTCACCCGTCAGAAGCCTCAACAAGAAGCAGCCGAACACAACAAGACTGAAGTTATGATATAACGTCTATCTTTCTCTTCTGACTCACATTCATATCAAACCATGAGTCAGTTTTTGATTTTCAGGAAAAATAAAAACAACTAAATGTTTAAACTTTAAATTACAGCATATCTACATTTCTGCTGTAAAGGTCATCCATATACAACAGCCACTTTGTGAAGGATGGTGTCAGTTTTTTTTTATATGTCGTAATCTGTAATGTATGTGTCGAGGAAATGAAAGCTGGGTATGTTGCAGCAGCTAAAGGCGTCTCTTCCTGTTTTTCAGAGGCGACCAGCAGCAGAAACCAGCAGATGCAAACATGGCACCAAGCCTGAAGGGCGTCTTCCAAAGCTTTCCTCTCCAACAACTCAGCCCCTACATCGCATTCATTGTGATTTTTGTTCACAATGTTGTGCTTGACCATGATTTTGAGTGCTCCTGTGGAAACCAGCAGCTGGAGTGCATTTTATTCATGGCTCTTCCAGTTGTCATTCTTTTTTTGTTACAACTCTGGGCAGACAATACCTTTCAGAAAACCTGTAAATACATATGTACAAGACAATGCTGTGTTTTTTGCTGCGTTATGTTGTATCACTTTATCAAGGCAGTTTTCATTGGTCTGCTGTGGGTTGTGTACGTGTTCATTGATGGAGACTGGTTAGTTTGCTGTCTGAAGGATGAAATCTCTACAAAGCCTTCAAAACATCCAGACTTTGCCTGCAAAGACAAAAACAAGGACATCACACTGGAGGAAAGAAAACTCATCGCTGAACTTAGAACCAAATCCTTGGTGAGTTTTTCCTTCTATAAATCATGACTGTTTCTGTTTCTCTGCTGTTTTACTGTAACTTTATCACATCAGCCTGTGTATTATCTGTAAACTGTAAAATAACTTTACTGGCTGATGATGTTATCATTCTATTCTGTTTATTATCTTGAGATCATGAGTTTTATTGAAAAAACTAAGGTTTGTTTTCTCCAGGTGATAATTGATTGATTGAGAAAATCAACATTTTCATCCTGAGACAATCATCTTATTTCTTTCAGTTTGTCTTCATTTAATGAGCAGAGCAGCAACTTCACAGGAAGGTGTTCACACAGTGTGTTTACAGAACATTTGATTAGGTGGATTATATACGGCCACTCATTTTGTTGTTGAATATGATGTGCTATGCCAGATGTGCTCAGGATGTGATGTTCAATGACTCCTGAGACAGTAAACAAAGTAACAGAACTAAGTTAATGCAACCACAGCTGATTCTCATCTGATGATGTCGTCATGTTTTTGCATCTTTTCCAGGTATTTGGTCTCCTGATCCTCTGTGTCCTTCTTACAGCTGCCTTAGTTAAATGGATGAAATGCTGTGGTAAAAATTCAAATTGTTGCAGAGAAACTGAATATTCCAAAGTGATTTTAGAAGAGGAGGAAAATGTTCTGAAAGAGATTCTGACAACAGCAGCGAAAGAAAAGTTGACTGAAGGAATCAAAGCCAGATTAAACAGTGATAATTGGACAGAATGTTTCGATGTGGCTGAACAACTGATTAAAAACGACACTCCACCTCCCGCAGCAGCAGAAAGTCAGGTAATGAACCTCCACCTGCTGCCTCCATGTTGAGCTTCATGTCTTTGTTACTTTCATCTGGAAATTTAGCAGCTTTGGTCCAACACTGAAATATCTTGACTGTTATTTGATAGATTACCATTAACAGTCTGTCTTAGTTTTAGTAGTTTCATTAGTTTTTCCATTTAAATAAAGTTGTAGTTATCTTGTTCATCACAGCTCTGCTAATTGATGCGCTCTTGTTTAGTTGTTGTATTAATGAGCTGGTGAACAATTAATTTCTGTTCTTTTATTGTTGAAGTTACATATTTACAATCAAAGGTTTTCAGATTACGTTCCTGCAATTTTGCATGTTCTCGTTTCCTTTCTGACTCTGTGAAACTCTTTGCAGGAGACTCTTCAACTTGAAAAACTGAGGCTGGAGGTAAATCTGTCTGTCTGTTTCACCTGGAGTTTTAGTATTTTTCTTGTTTTTTCTATTTAAAGCTATCTAGTTCATCACAGCTCTGCTGGACACTCTCTTGTTTAGTTGTTGTGTTAATGAGCTGGTGAACAATGAATTTCTGTTCTATTGTTGTTGAAGTTACATCTTTACAATCAAAGCTTCTCAGATTATGTTCTTGTGATTTCACGTGTTCTTGTTTCCTGTCTGACTCTGTGAAACTCTTTGCAGGTGAAAAGACTTCGTGCTGAAGTTCAGAAGCTGGAGGTAAATCCATCCATGATGAGAGTTTCAGACAAAACTGTTCTGTGAAAAAATCTAAAACTGTAATTTTCAACCATCAGATGAATGTATAATTAAGATTTTGTTGGACTGATTGATAAAGAAGGGAAGAATTCACAGAATCTCATCGTGCGTCTGATTGGCTGATCTTGTTCATCATCACACCTGTTTTCTAGTGTTACTGTCTCCTGATTGGAGGACACTTACAGACTCAGCTACTATAGGAGGGTTATAATGTTGTTGTCCCACTGATACAAACTGCATGTGTCTTTGTCATTTGTTTTCATCAGCCCGACACTCCAGCAGCAGGAGGAACAAGAGGACCATCAGGAAGAACATCAGGAAGAACATCAGGAAGAACATCAGGAAGAACAGGAGGAGGAACAGGAGGAACATCAGGAGGAACAGGAAGAACAGGAGGAGGAACAGGAGGAACATCAGGAGGAACAGGAAGAACAGGAGGAACATCAGGAGGAGCATCACAGGTGTGTTTGTGTGTTAATGAGTCAGTAATTAGTAATCTCACCATAATATCTGTTCAGCTGACCGTCAGTCTGTTTATCAGCAGTTTCCTTCATGTTGAGAAGAACTGTGAAAAGTAGATGATGATGTGTTGAGAAGCAGTTTAATTTAGAAATCACTGTTAATAAAAAGAGAATTGTTGGATGTTGGCAGAGACAGAACACAAGGAAACAACCGATTCTGCACTTTTATGTCATTTAGATTTGTTTTCCCTTTAAACTATGATTCATTGTTTGAAACTGTTTGCAGGATATAGAACTTCAACCAATGTTGACAGAGGTGAGCCTCTCAGTCTGCCTGCCTGCCTGCCTGTCTGTCTGCCTGCCTGCCTGTCTGCCTGCCTGCCTGTCTGCCTGCCTGCCTGTCTGTCTGAAGTTGTAGTTATCTAGTTCATCATGGCTCTGCTGAGAAAAGGACAAAAACAACCAAATTATAAACATTTTTAATTCACAGAAATGTATTATTATATTCAAACAATCAGAAATATTCTACTGCATCAGTCAAACTGCATCAGTCCCTCTGTGGCAGGTTGTAAAGTCAGAGCTGCTGCTGCTGACCTCTGCTGTTTGTTTGTTAGTGAATCAAATCTAACATTTAAATTCATTATTCATTTTGTTTTGTGTCCATAATTACAAACATGCACCACCTAGTGTTCACTGCAAAGAAATGCATTTCTTCATGAGAAGAGAACATCTTGTAGGAGACACTACTTTGATAAATATTTGATAATTAATCACTGGCGATTAATTTACACTCGTTTACAGGGCACCACCTCCGATATTTGAATTCTAAACTAATCTCGGAGGTAATTAGTTAAAAAAAATCAACTGTCCAAGTTTGGTAGACAGATAAATCATCAATCTCAAGTGAATCTTGTTTAATTTCAGTGTCTATTTGTTCCTATTCTGAAGCAGTGAATTCTTTCCACGATCCCATCGATTTCCTACTTCAAATTAAACGTGCACAGACAACGACATAAGATTAAATATGTTTATTAACTAAATAAATGCAGATTTAATGACATGAGATAAATTCAAACGGGTAACAAAGTAACAGAAAGTGTGAAGACTGGAATGAATTATTGATTGGATGGATTCAGACAATGGTGGATTTTGACATGGAACCGTTAATTCGCGACTACGGGATTAATTTCTAACGGAATTATATGGGAGATGTTTTGGATTTATGATATATATATTCGAAGCTTTCACAAACACCAACTCTGATTTCATTCACATGTGACTCTTGTCGTGTGTGGAGTTCTTAGCCTACTTTTGTTTGAAGAGGGGAAATGTCCAGAATCCGAGCTCTCTGGGTCAGCTTAGATGCAGAAGCCGCGTCCGTCCAGCCGCAGGATGATGGCGAGGCAACCCCTGGTGACGTAGTGTTACCGGCACAGCGGGGATTCCGTCTGAGCGCTTTGCGGCCTGTCGGCTTCCGTACAGCTGGAATTTGATGCCGTCTCGGGTCGAACTCCCTCTGCCCAGCGAAGTGTCTTGCTTGAGATCGCTGCAGGCGGTTCTGCTGTAGATGTGTTTCTTCACGGCTTCTTGAGCAGTTTAACGGCACCGACTTCGTGATGGCTTAAGAATTATCAGAGTCTCGATAGAATTGGTGATTACGGAGCTCCGAATATATATTGAATTGACTTCTTGTGTAAAAATAACTGGGAGAGAAATGCCGGCCGGACAATCCTTCTCTGTTACTAAATACAAGAAAACAAAAATGGTTTCTTTGGCTTTAAGTACGATACTCTAACAATAAGCAAAATATCACAAAAATAAAAGAATCAATTTCGTTCTTGCTCGAATTTCACAGAAAAAATCTTTTCAGAATAAAAGAGCTTCACCGGGAGAGGTATCTCGCAAGTGGCTCAAATCTCTGGAGATTATTAAGTATCAGAGCTTCAAAAATCTGGCAAAGTACGGAAATTAACTTGGAAAAATAAGAAGTTGCGCGTACTAAAAATTAAAGTAAGTACGAATGTGGCAAACGAAAAGCAAGCGAAGAGTGCGAAGAGTTTTCAGGAGAAGAGTCAAAAAGCATAAAAGAAGAGTAACAAGGGGTAAGAAGAGCGATTAACGGAATGCATGAGCTTTTTAATGTTTAAACTGAGGGCGCAACCGAGGCGGACTTGGAGGCGGCCTGGTCACTTGCTTCCTCCAGTGACGTCACAGCTCATGTTACCGATTTCTTACTTGTTGAATCAAACTAATGATTTGATAAAGTTTTAAATCGCAACTGACTATGTGCTGAAATCCACCATGGTCTCACATTAACAATTGTTATAAGAATATAAAAGAACACAACTGAAGTTGCCTAATAGGCAAAAGAGAAACTATTAGTTAGAATAAAACACAAACACAAGCCCATAATCATCAAAGGCACTAATGGCTTACGAATATCTTGTACAGTGACAGCTTATACTTCTCAGACATGTATCAGATTTAAAAAAGACAGTCTAAATACTTAGAAATAGATCATAGAATAGAACGTTCCGTTAGTATTGGCCATTGAAATTATACCAAAACTTACCAGGAGGTGGAGCTCTAGCTCTACCAGAATATTGACATTAACACTGTGATTCTTGACAGAAGTTTTCTTTAACTAACACAAATGAGAGACGGAGCTTGTTTGAGGTCTCATCAAGCTAGTTAAAGATATATTGTTAAAAAGAAAATGAGTTTGTAATCCAATGCTCTTTCAGTATTACAGGAGAAATCAAGGCTTTTGGTTTCTTTACAATGAATGTGGGGGCACCCTGCTGTGTTCGAGCGTCATAACTTATTGGATGACATCTTAATAGTACATGCCAGATGTGGGCCTGGCCATTTGGTGACAAGTAAATTGTAACAAAGGATAAACCTGATGTTCTCCAGTGATTGAATTGGCACTGAATGTAAACAGTCCGTGGAAGAGTAGACAGGTATTGATGTAACCCAGATGTTGATTGAGTCCTTTCTGAGCCTGATTGTCCAAAGGTTTGTTATAAAACCTCTAATAAGGCCAAAGTGAGAGAGAGAGAGGGCAATAAAAGGGGTCAGGACTCTCCCTAGGCGGGGGAAGGAACAGAATCAGGAGGTTATCTGGTGATTCCACTCGAGAACTCAGCAGACTGTTCTTTCTCTCAGGCGAAAATGCATATAGCTGGATCACATGCTGTTTTTGTCAATAGTATAGTGTCAAAGAAAAGGGGTGCAAAGGAAGTATAGTATCCAGGCCACCACAATATGGCAGGGAGTAGGTGAGAGGTGAGATGGACACTGACATGCCACTCACACCTCCTGTGGTGAGAGGAACAGAGGACGATGGCTGGTTCCTACAATCTCCTGTTTTTATCTTTGCAAATATATATATATATATATATATATATATATATATTTAGTTTTATATGAATGAATCTGGGAAGTTATGTCATATACTGATAGAATGTTCCTTTTCTGAGAAGGGGGGCAGAGGCCTCAAAAGGGTTTGAGAACGTTTCTGCAAGAAATACAGTTCATGTAGATTGGAGAGGATCAATGTGCCCAAACAATATTACCATAAATCAAATAGGGATAGATCATGGAATAATATAAAGTCATTAACAAAATACATTTACAGAACTTCATCGTTTGCTGATGATCCCCAGTGACTTCACACATTTGTTATGAATAAGATGAATGTTTTTTTTTCCAATTTTAAATTCTCATTGACTAAGATGCCTCAAAAACTTCAGTGTGACATCTTACTGAATAAAACTAGATACGGAACAAGTCGCCTCTCACATTTTAACTTTGTCACAGTATCATTGCTTTCAACAGATTTTCTCCAATGGCCATTTTATCAGCTCCCTGAGAGAAAAACAGAGCTGTTTTACTTTCATCAGTCTGTTTTTTTAATTTTTTAATTTTATTTATTTTTTACGTACAGCATGTCCTAAATCCACCGTGACTCCACTGGTTTCAAGAAGTCTGCTTGTATTTAAGCATATGACAAAACGATCCCACTTCTCACTTGAAGTTTGACTTGGTTATAATATTATATATATATATATATATGTTTATATTTAATATGATATATCATATTATTACATATATTTATATTTAATATGATGTGTTATATTATTACGGTGTGTTCATGTAACAACTCTTGAAATTGTGTTTTCTCCAAACAGGCGGAACGACTCTTGAACGAGGATATGTCAGCAGATCTGCAGTTAAGTTGGGTCAGCAGTGATCGTACACTTTACTCCATGTGACACATTTCAGTCTGAGCTCTAAACTGTGCTGTAACGTTTGTGATTGGATGCAGGCCTGCAATGTTTTTTTGTTGCTTTTGTTTTTCTATTTTTATTTTGAATGTCTGAGGGAAATTTGTGTCCCTTATTATTTTGATATGCCATTCTCACATATGATGGAATTGTAGATGCAACATTATTATGTATGAAAGTGAAATCTTATATCTGTTGACTTCTGACATGAGCTGTGTCTGTGAGAGTTTTGTGGTTGCAGAGTATAAATGGAATATCATGTGTTGTTTATGGTATAATGTGCAGTGAACATGAACACAAAGGAGCTGAGTTAAGGAGTTGATCCTGAAGGCTGGTGAAGCTCTTCTGTGTAGAAGTGTTTCGACCTTTGGTTGATGTTGAAGTGTATTAGAAGTTTGATTTGTTTCATGAGGTGATGTTAAGATGATTGGAATAATGCTTTATTGTTGTGAGTTGTTATAAAGGATGAGGAGAGACGGCCTCTCTTCAGTCATCATCTCTGTTCTGCTGATGTGTGACTCTTGCTTGCAAACATTAAAGAACTTCTGGAAAATGAATATTGTGTCAAACTCTCATCTGCACTAGTGTTATGACCCTGGGTCATTATTTTGTGTATATATATGATGCTGCTCTGTCCCTCCTCCTCCAAGTGTGTGAGCAGTCTACTCTGAGTGTGTGTGTGTGTGTGTGTGTGTGTGTGTGTGCGTGTGTGTGCGTGTGTGTGTGTGTGAATGATTGTTAGCAGGTTGGACCTGCTGATTGGCTGGAGCCGCCTGATTGCTGCTCCAGGATTGGTCAGAGGCAGGAGAGGAGCCTTTTTGAACCACCGGCTGAATGCAGTCTCCCTCTCCACCCATTCACCCACATCCAACTAGGACTAGTGTCTAGTTTGACTGGGATTTTGTGTTTGTGTTTTGTGAAACCTATTTTATTTTCAATCTGGGACTTTTGTAAATTTGTTCATTTAGAAAATTGTGTGTGGTAGCCCAGTAGGAGGGAGAAGCCTTTTCTTTAACCCCTTTTCTCCTGTTTTTCCTTATTTAGGGAGTTAGGCAAGATTTTGTCTTTTTGTTAATACTTTTGATATGTATAGGGAAGGTAGGGAGACAGATGCTTTTGTTTGTTGTTTTGGCCTTCTCTCCCTCTGAAGCAAAAAAAAAAAATGCTACCTTAATTATAAGTTCATGTGACACTGGCCTTCTTGGGAGTGGGAAGAATGGGAAGAAGCACATCATGTTATGTCTCTGATTCCCCTCGATCAGGGGCGTAACACTAGACACGCGACTGGTTTTCAGTTACCACGAAAAAATGAATGAATGCACATTTATTTTGGACATGTGAAAACTAAACTAAACTAAGAGTTCAATTAGTTAGACAAATAAGCATAATAAAATTAAAAGCATGTTACAGAATACATTCAATGAACAAACACTAGCTCCATTCACACTGATCTTTGAGTGCAGGGATCCTGCAGTTGGCAGCTAGAATCTTGAAATTCAACTTTCCCTCAGATTATAATCCTCCTCTCTATCAAAGAAAAGTCTCTGAATATTACCTGATAGCAGTCCATGAACTTTAATGCACAGGAATCACCCTTGAAGAAGGGAAAAGACCCAATTCACCAAATCAGTCTCACAAAAAGATACTTAACTGTTAATTTGTAACTCTGATTAATAATTAACTCAATAACTACAACTAAATTTACCATCACACCTGTGATGGACGAAGGGTTTTGGAGCTCTTGAAAGTCTAGAGGTCGGCAACATTCACTCTTGTAATATTAAACAGACAGCAAGAAGGTTCAATAGTCTTTGATTCAACACAAAAAATGAAAACACACATCTAACGTGTGTGTGTGTTTAGGTTTAGTCCTTGATTCCTGCTTCATCACTCTTTGGAGTGTTGAAGATGAGTTCAAGAGTCTCTCAGCCTGAAGAATGAAGCAGCGTGAACAGACTGTGGCTGAGTGTGCAGACGTCTCACTTCACTGTCACTGATGTTCTGTGGATAGTACCTGTGATGTTCTGTGGATGGTACCAGTGATGTTCTGTGGATGGTACCACTGATGTTCTGTGGATGGTACCAGTAATGCTCTGTGGATGGTACCACTGATGTTCTGTGGATGGTACCAGTGATGTTCTGTGGATGGTACCGGTGATGTTTTGGGTGGTTTTAATCACCTCTGTAGAACCTTCCTGTCCTGGGTCGTGATGAACCATGACAGTTTGTGAGGTTTCCGGTCAGGATGCATTCGATTGCTCGTCTGTAAACCAGAATCTTGCTCTGGACTTTAGCCGTGCTAAGTTTCTGTATGAAGTCGATCCTTTGAGGAAGAAGAGGCGATGAGCAGCAGATTGTTCTCTGTTGATTTCCTCCAGATACGACACGGCCGATGATGGTGGCGTCGTCGACAAACTTCACAATCGAGTGCAGTCATGTCAAGTCCTGTGGTTTTAAGACTTGTTGAAATAAATAAAAATGGCTACAGTAAATTCTAAATTATTGGAGTCTTCTTGTAAATTCTACATGAAATACAAAACATTAAGATGTTTCCTTTATGTAAAAAGTGTCAGTTAGTGGCAGCATGACTGTTTTACCTCCCAGCAGCTGTTTGAACACACTGTTTTCACTGATTTCACCATGAACACCACATTTATTTAAGAATAAAACATAATGAGGGTAAACATGTGAGTTTTCTTTCACAAATCCAGTAAACAGTGTAGGAGACACTACTTTGATAAAAAGGGATAATTAATTACTGGTAGTTAATTAATTACTGGTAATCAACTATGCCTCACATGGGGAACCACGAATTTGTAGGACAGGTAGGTAGGCTATGCGGGCCTCCCATGGATGGCACAATCGATATAAATGTAGGGGACTATCACTGCTTGATAATCAAGGTCATTAATCATTGGTGATTAATTTTACACTCGTAGAAGGGGCACCACCTCCATTGTTTGATTTACTAGAATAGGCTGGAGGGAACTATTCCAAACATCTAACTGTACAAGTTTGACTTGGATGGTTAGAGTATCAATTTCAAATCAATTTATTCAATCTCAATATTCTGAAGCAGTGAATTCTTTGCACGTATCCATCGATTCTCCACATCAAAATTAAGTTCCAGACAAACAAATGATTATATATGTTTATTGACTAAATAATTTTGGGGTAACATAAATGACATGACAATTTTAGACGAACAACAGATAACGAAAAGGTAAAGAATGTAATAAGCAAAGTAATAAAGTTATGTGACCGTCGGTAGATGGTAAAGTTAAAGGGTCGGGTTTTTATATATTAAGTTTAACGGGAGTAATCTTTTAATACTAACGAGACCCTAACCTCAACTTTCTTAAGTTTATAAGATAGAAGTCAGAACTTTAGACAGAAGTCAGAACCTTAAACAGAAGTCAGAACTTTAGACAGGAGTCAGAACTTTAGACACCACTCATTCTCACGTGTGTGGATCCAACTGTATGAAGACGTTCAGCCTGTTTTGTCTGGGCGTCAGGAGGCATTGAAGCTTGGTCTCTTTGAGAGTTCTGGGTTGGACCACGGCACAGCGCGTCGGTCCAGTAGCCAGAGGGAAGGCCGGTACTCTGTTGAAGGACTCTTGGTCCGTAGGCCCAGCGGGGTTTCCGCCTTGGGAGCGCTGGGGCAGAGTCGATCTCGGCTGGGAACAAAGTCTCTTTTGTGGAGACTCCTTGCACGGCTTCTGAGGCAGACGATGGACTGCAACATTCTTCATCAGATGATCACAGTCTTGAAAAAGACTTTTCTTTGATGTTTCAAGGTGGTTCTCAATTTCTGATCCTTTCACTAATTCAACTTCTTCTGGATCAGGCGGTGATACTTTAAAGTTATATTAAAATCAAATCAAAAATCAAAAAGAAAAGAATTTGTTCTATTAAAGACTTGGATAAAAGTAGAGTACTTAAAGTAGTTCAATTCGCTTTCTTAGAGCTTGTTGCAAAAATAAAAGTAAAGATTACTTTAAAAATAAATGAAAAATAAAGAAGTTAAGAGAAGAAGAGAGAAGAGAAGTCAGGAGGAGAAACAGGGGGCAAGAGAGCCCGGAGGAGAAGACTCCAAGTCATGACCGAAGTCAGGACCCTAAAGGAGAAAGAGAGTGAGCCAAAGTCCTGACCGAAGTCAGGACCCGAAAGTGAGAGCAAAGCCTCAGCATGAGAGAAGACCAGAGAAGAGTAAGCGAAGAGAGAAGAGCATCTTCTCTGTTTTTATGACCTTACAGCAGGCACACCGAGCAGGGGTGGGGCTGGCTGACAATGCTCCTTCTGTGTTGGGAGTTGTGACCCACAACACTTTAATTCAAATAAACTATATTGCCTTAATGTTTCGAAATCGTGTTTTAACTTCCCAAAAACTTCACCATCTTAAAAGTCGAATTTTTGTCTTCGTTAAAAGATGTAACATGAATATGATCCAAGAATGAAAGAATTAAAAACACGATTAAGGCATAAAACAATGGTATACAACATAAACCATGAAGCATACAATACACAGTAGGACCAAGGACTTATACATATTCCTTGTAGTTCTATCTTAAGAAAACATCAGACATTTAACTGGTAAATAACACAAGCATCACACACAAAGAGGATCATGATATGCAAGTCTGTGCCCATCGCAAAGGTGGGGGCTGGTTTCTTTCAAGCCCCAAATTCATCAAGTAATAAACTTCATTTGGGCTCGACAATAACATGGAAAATATCTACTGTATGACTTTCTTGGCTATTTGGAAATCTGATAAAATTAAGAAGATGAAATTGTAGTTAATAGTTATTCAGAACATATTGAAATGTGGATGAGTATAGGATTGGGATGCAGCAAAGATTGGAATGTCACAGGCAGGGTTGTAAAACGCTTTGGCCTGTGAGGGGGGAGGACTGGGTCATCTTTACCCCAACCACCATCTACCCCCACTTCTTGTCATCTGATGTGGAGAGAGAGGACTCTATTGTAGTAAGTCGTTAAAATTGATAAGAAAACGTCTCCAATGATCTGTTTATAGCAAGAGCAACACACCGTCCTAATCTATAGGGAGAAGAGGCCATAGTTTGGCCTGAGGAAGAAGGACTTCATCTTCTTTGTGAGGGGGGAGAAGAGGCAAATATTCAGTCAAACAGATATGCTTTCTTTGTTAAATTAGTCTTGTCTTGTGGTTGAGAGGTGAGAGGTCAGAGGATGGGGAAAGGAAGCAGAGCCTCGTGATGGAAACATAAGTGCTGGTGTGCCTACAACAGTTACCAAAACAGGCAACTTCTTTGGAAGTGGACACAGTCACCAGACTCCCTTAAATAAATGCCCAATTTTAAGACTTGTTCAGTTCTTAGAAACTTTATAAACTGTGTGAAACGCTGTCAACAACACATTCTTCACTATTTGGTCTGACTAGTTCATTTGGCAGATGTTATACATGAAGATTTTTCTTTCTTTGTGTACAAAACACGTATTTGTTCCAGTGATGTGGAGAAACTTTTTCACAGAGCGGGGAAGTGAGATTTGTCCACAAGAGGTCACCTGTGATGCATTTAATGCCAGGTGTGAACTGACAGGCTTGAAGCCGTCAGCTGTCAGCCTGTTTATCTTGGTTACAGTTAGTTATTTTAGAGAAAAGCTCAGATTATAACTCGTACCGTGCCTGTGAGAACCACGTATCTGTAAAAAGGCAGAAAAACAGCCTGTTTTCAGCTGTGACGAAGCATTTAGCAGCTAATCCAAGAGCGTTTTTAAAGAGTTAATGTAGTTTAAGAAGGAGGAGAATTCTGTGAACACATGAAGGAACACTTCATCCTTCAGTTCATCACAAACATTCACCTGCAGCACATCTGGAGATACGAGGTTTCCAGGTGTGTAATAAAGTAAATAAAGCTGATAGTATTTGC
Source organism: Sparus aurata (assembly GCF_900880675.1). NCBI lineage: Eukaryota > Metazoa > Chordata > Actinopteri > Spariformes > Sparidae > Sparus > Sparus aurata. The sequence continues at coordinate 1,029,865 of NC_044193.1, forward strand.
TTCTGAGATGTAGTGGAGTACAAGTGTAAAGTAGCATAACATGCAAAGACTCAAATTAAATACAAGTACCTCTAATTTGTACTCAAGTAAAGTAGTTGAGTAAATGTACTCAGTTACATTCCACCTGTGCAGACTGTAAATCTAGAAGAGGCTGCAGATCACAGAGGCTGTTATGGGAGGTGAATATGTTCATCAATGAACCCAATTTAATAAGTGAAGAAATGATTGAGCTCAACTCATTATGAAATGTTAATTCATCATTACGTTCATAAAAACAGAAACTGGATATTATTTTCATTTCATTTCTTGTTCTGCTGAGTTTTCCCTCGGAGGATCAATAAAGTCTGATTCTATTTGAATTTGTTCTGTTTGTGTATAAAATTAGAAAGGTCCAACATGATTTACCTCCTTCAACATTTGTTCCATCACAACAGGTTCGTTAGTTGGGAGGGGCCGCTCGCATCCCTCCTTAATATGCAAAAAATTAGATTGACCCAGTCTGACGTTCCACTCTGTGCCACCTGCAGCCATTTTATGGGGTAAAAAAACTTTCCCACCACTTGGCCTGGAACAGACCGGCCGTTCGGGAATACTCCTGAACCTCCCTAAGGAAAGCCCGCCCCTAACACTAACACATGAACACATACAAATACAAAGAAGTATTCCAATAGTCATATTCCACAAAGGATTGATGAACTGGTAAAAATTTACTTTGAGAATAAATTTCAAAAAATGAAAGAAGTGTTATGTCCATGGAAATCAACAACATTATCTTCATTTGGGAAAGTCACCCTTGTTAATTCATTGTGTAACTCTCAGTTTACTTATTTGTTAATGTCTCTTCCATCCCCTGACGAGGTTTTTTTACAAGAAGTATGATGAATTAGTCTTTAATTTTATATGGAATAATTAACCAGAAAAGATTAGGAGAAAATATTTATATAATTCTTTGGATGAAAGAGGTGTCAAATTAATTAATCTCAAGGCGCTGAATCTGTCCTTAAAAGCGTCTTGGGTACAGAAAATATATTGTAATGCGAACTGGAGCTCCTCATGCTCCTTGTGCAATATACACCCAATATTCAAGTACAATTCATTTATGTCTGCACAGATTTCAAATACCCACTTTCAGTGCCTGCAAAATATTTTTGAAAACCTATCACCTTTTTTCAAAGATATGATACAGGCATGGCTACACTTCCAGTATTTTCCACCTGAGTCTGTGGATGCCATTTTGCGGCAAATTATATGGTTTAGTTCTAATATACTGATTAACAGATGACCTATTTTGTGGGAGCATTTTGTTGAAAAAGGCATTGTCTTTGTAAATGATGTAATGGATTTAAATTGTGTTTGGAATTTAGATATTATCAGTTAGTAGCTGCAATTCCCTTAGTTTGGAGGAAAAAAGGAAAAAACGCAAAAAGAAAATTGTTGGTATGTAAACCTCTTATAAAGAATTATCTGTGGCTTAAAGGGAAAAAGATGAACCCCTTCATGTAGTCAAGTTTTTCTTGAGGGCATATAATTTGAATAAGGAGCCAGATAAATTTCAATCTTATTGGGAGGGGATATTTGATACCCCTTTGCCATGGCGACAGGTGTATAATCTAACTTATAATTCTATTACAGATACTAAATTAAAATTCTATATACAATTTTGCCCACAATAAAAATGCTTTGCATTTGCAGGTTACAAGAGTATTAAAACTGTCGTTTCTGTAAAACTGAAATTGAAGATATTTTGCATCTTTTCGTCAGTGTGCCCTAAAACAATAATCTTTGGGGAATTAAGCAATGGATGTCCAAATGTTTTAAATACAGTTATTTTACTGGGTAAGAGATTTATTTTTGAACTGAAAGGAAAATAATTCTTGACATTGTTTAACTTTCTCTCCTTTTTGAAACATTATTTTGAGTGAAATCGTAAATAGACAGCAAAAGACAAGGATTATGACAGAAAATGGAATACATCAAGGCCTTGTTTCAAAGATTGAGGATGATGAATTGTGTCTGTTTTTTTGTGTGTGGTTTTTTTTGGCAATAGTGTTTTTATAATGAAATGAAAGCAAAAAGATCGGTTTATAAACCGACCAAATTGAACAATTATAAAGTGATTTATTGATGATCAGCATCACACTTAAAAATGTATATTTTATTATAAACATTTGATCAAGAATTAAGAAGAAGAAGACCAAACAAACAGCCTGGACGAGTAAAGAAGAGTTAATTATTGTACCTGTTCAGATAATGGTGCATACGTTTTAATGATAATACAACAAAAATGAGACTCACCAAATACCCAGAAAAATAAGCTTCATAAATGACCTAGATTATTTGATACTTAAGTGTAATGATACAGAATTTATGGGCATCCAATGCCAGTCTATTTGCGTTGCACAATAAAGAGAGAAACTATTCATTATAAAAGAGTAAAATTAAATAAAATAAAAAAAACAGAAAAGGAAATAAAACTGCAGCACAGAACATTGATCAAAGGTTCATTAAATCAATAATTATTTAATATAGATTCATCTGTTTATTAATTAATCATGCTATATTTAGCTTATAAGTGCACCATCCTGGCTCTGTATGAGATGATGTTTCATCTGAACTTCTTGGTTACTTCCTTGTTGACTCAGAGAATCTCAGGATCTGCAACAGAACAGATAACATATTGATTTTAGACAGATGATTTTTCCCAAAGTATTAACATTTTGAAAGAAGGGTTGCACGATTAAATTATTTTATCCTCATTCAAGTTAGCTGGGCGCTAAACAGGAAGTTAGCCAGCTCGGTCGGCGTAAGACTGCGGAAGCTTTGTGAAATGGCCCCGGCAGGAAGTGTCTGTGGCTTCATGCGCCACTGAGCAGCTTTCATAGGAATGAACGCGGCCAGTCAGAATCCATCCCGACAGTGCCTGGAGCCGTCTGACTCAAGGACGTTATATTACTTCTAGACACAGCCTCGGAAGTGGGAGCTGTGTTCGTTCCTAACCTGCTGAGTGGTGTTTTGAAGCTGAAGAAGCTTGACTTCTCAGGGATGAAAATACCCGGATCTTCCGTGCTGTGCAGCCCATAACGCTAACCAAACCGATGATGTTTTCCTAAACCTATCCAAGTGGATTTTGTGCCTAAATCTCAACAGAGCACAAAGGAGCAAAATCATATTCCACCTAAACAAACATAAAATTGCAACATAAAGAAACATTCAATTTCAACTGGATTTATAACATTTACTCTGGCGATTGAGTTGACATCTCATACCAATCACAACCTTTGTGCAGTGGATCCGTTTATGTTCCTCTGTAAACCAAGAATTCAAACAGGGTAAAATAGAAGTGCCCTGAATGACACATCCTTGTTTCATGTTTAATTCATGGTGTGCTAACTGTTGTGGAATTTCGGCTCACTTGACGGTTCAGGAGAGCTGAAGAAGACTCAGAGACACTGATGACTTATGTTGAGATAATTTATAAAGCATGATCATGGAGAAGCAACATAACATCACATCTGTCTGCACAGAGTGCTGCCATGATAATCCTAACGAGTTTTCCCCAGTGACCAAATTCTTAAGGAGGAAGGGCTTCCATACATGGTTATCTGTTTAACAACAAGAGAGGTGATGCAGAGTCTCTCCCCTGTAGCCAAAAGACTAACAGGTAAAATAGGTCAGAGACACTTAGTCTGTTAACATAGATAGATCGAAGGCCTCCTTACGAGGTTTATGCAAACAGTTAGCTTAGCCTTGGCTCGGTTCATCAGACATCTGTTCTGTAGACGAATCTACAGTAGCTTTGAGTATTTAGGTTGCAGAGACCATGAGGAGATTTTTTATAGAGCAATCATCACTATCATTATCCAGACTTTAACGTCTGTACAAGACACACGTATGACCTCCTGTTGTCTGGAGACATATTGACCAGGAAGAATCATATTTCTTCCCCAAAACTAACTACATGATGTGGATATACTGGACTTCAGCATCATTCATTTTCCTCCATTTTATGTACTATACAATTTGGTTTCCAGGACCACATGTTACAGCTGGAGCCGTATTTTGCATTTGTGTTGTGCTCTTAATTTGTGTTTAGGTGGATGGTTGGATCAAGTGGATCAAGTGGATCAGGTGGATCAGGTGGATCAGGTGGATTAGGGTTAGATGCAGAGGATCACTACCAGCAAACAGCATCCCTCTTGCTCGTGGTTGAATTGCGTGTTTACTTGAGAAATTAGTTGAGTGTTAGCGTGCTCTGTGTTTTTTCGTCCAGAGCAAGCCTGTTGAGAAATAGGCACGAAGCAGTAAAGGTGAGCTGCCTTTTTTTACTCCCTGTTTTTCTCCTGGTTTTGGTGAGGTTAGGCAGGTTTGTTTCTTTTCTGTCATAGGGTTTAGTCAGATTACTGATCGGAAGTTTAGATTGGGTTTTGTTTGCTATTTTGGCCTGAGCTCATTGTACCACTGTATATATATTCACAGTTTGTCATTGTAAATACATTATTATTGTTGTACATACACTCTGGTATCATTCATTTTATGTCACGCTTTGGCACCCCTAGGCCGAGCGTAACACACAGATGAGGTTATGTAGAGTGAAGCAACCTGACATGGCCGATGAGCTACTTACATTGACATCTGTAAGCCACTTCCAGGTACTTGTAAGTGCCGACACAGGGATCTCCAAACACAGAGTTGCTTGCTTTGACAGAGCAGCTGCTCTTCCCGTTACAGCTGTGGATGCAGATTATTGTGACTGCATTCAGTTTTGAATGTGTGCAGAAGAAACAGAAATATGGGTGTCCTCATTTGGAAAGATGTACATGTATGGTATTTATCCCCATACCTCTCAGCAACTTTGGTAGTGGGCCTTGAGCAGTGGGTGTTTTGGAGCTGATTGGCAGGTCGATTGACGGAGCATGTGCTGCTGTCACGGCGCCCATAATCAGCACCGAGGACAAATATAACCTGCCCTTCATCTGACAACAAGAGGAGGAGGAAGAGTAAGTTGTAAAAATGTCGAAATCCAAAGGAAATACAACTAAAAAGGTAAACGAGAAGAGATCTTGTGATCTTACCACACTGCAGGAATGCCAAAGAATGTTCACATGCTACTGTGTGGACTGTCAAAGCAAAGACATTTCACATTAACATATTGCTCTTATCAAACTTATTTGTGGAGTCCTTTTCTTTTTTGGCACACACAGAACTGTTACTGACCTGCTGGGATGCAGAGGAAGGTGGTGTCCACGTATTTGTAGATGCCATGGCAGGGATCAGAAGTACGGACAAGAACTGTGCTTAATTCACAAACCCTCTTCCCATCACAGCTGCAGGGAGAAGATCAAGAGTTGAGCAAATCACAAATTATAGAGCTTAATGCTATATATCACTAATACTTGTCAAAGTGGCAATTGACCTGTAAGTATTCATCTTGGTTTGGTCTAGTTTTGATACATACTTATTATACATAAACCTTTGGCTAACTATTTTACTGTTTATTTGTTACATTCAGCCATTTTAACCATTGTTTATAACGTTTAGCATTTATCCAATTCTTAGCTAACTATTTGAATGATCAGTCTGAATCATCTGAATGTCTGACTCATTATTTTTTACTATGTGAACTATTTATGAATTGGTCATCACTTTAACTATTTGAACAGTTTAGACATTAATAATTACTTTTTGATGAATGTCTGAGCTAGTTATCCATCATTTATTAGTTGTAACTAGCTATTTGAACAGTTCAGCAGAGTTTGATGATTACTCATTTGTTTTAGGTAATTATTAACCTCATCCTAAGAAAGGATGTGTGCTGCATAAGCAAATATTATTCATTGCAGTTCCTTTTAGCCAACTTCTTGAACTATTGCTCTAAGCTAACTATTGGAATGTTTTATTCCTCATTACTGCTAGCATGCTTTTTGAAACGTTAATCATGAGTTGTTACTTAGCTAACTATTCTAAATAGTAGCGTATTTTCACCCAATTATCCAAATTATTTATTCATTATTCCTCACTTTTAGCTGACTATTTAAACAAGTCGCCTACTGCTTATCTTTAGTTAGCTCTTTGACCGGTTTTGTTCAGATTAGTTTAGCTAAATATTTGAACAAGTATTTTTAGCAAACAATTTGAACTATTTATTTATTACTCATAACTTTTTAATTATTATTATGCTAACTTCATGTACTAGTACTTTAAAGCTGCAGTCTGTCTGAGTCTGAGAAAAAAAAAATAAAAAATGGACCAGAACATTTGACTGATACAGCTCCCAGGTCAGTCCTGCTTCTTCTCTGCTGCCTTCTAAGCCCCTCCCACAGAGCAGCCTGGAGCAGGCTTGTAACCACGGCAACAGAGGAAGATAACCAAGATGTCACATTCAAAATAACACAACAACATAAGCCCTGAGTTGATCCCGGAGGAAGCATTCTTGCAATTCAAATTACAGCCACTGGATGGAGCCACATACAGCCGACCTGTATGTGATTCAACTGTCAGATTATAATAACAATTTCAGCAAATATAACAAAAAATGCATCTGGCTTTACTAATGTCACTGTACTTTTTCTTGAAGACTTCCAGGACGCCCTTTTGAGAGCACTTTGTGTTGTGCAGCTGCTGTGCCGGTCTGCCCTCACTGCAGGTCTCTCTGTCAGCCCGTCCATACAGCGCTGCCTGCACGTGGATCACTCCGCTGCCTGTTACACACCACAGAGGACACAACAATTCAAACAGTGTCACAGAACAAAATATAACAGAGAAAAACAATGTCTTTCTGTACTTTCTTTGTGGCTCTCAGATCTGTGCCCACTGAGCATGTTCACGGTAACATGTTGATCTTTCAAAACAATCACAGTATATATATATATATATATATATATATATATATATATATATATATACATATATATATATATATATATATATATATATATATATATATATATATATATATATATATATCACTTTTATTTAGAATAATAAAAAGCCAAATAATGTGTCAAAACAGAGGACCACTGTAGTTCTTACAAAATGTTCACTAAATGTGTTTATGTTTCTGCAAACAAGAGCTGATTTGTCAGTTTTTACATTTTCTTAGATTCAATTTTCAATGTCATGTTGCAACGACGCTGTGCTTTGGTCTGGTTAGGTTTAAGCACAAAAAACATTTGGTAAGGGTTAAGAGAGATTGAGATGTTTTTGGAAGGAAATACCGAGTTTTGTCCTCATAAACAATCCAGATGTTTAATCAAAAAATATCCCGTAGTTTTATGCTTGTTCATGTTGTAAAACATTTATCCTGGCTACTGGGCTTAGTGTGTGGCAGCAGGATGGTGTGTGCAGGATTGAGTTTACTGTTGATTATCAACCTGTCAAATGCTATGGGGCAGAATTTAGCCCACCATCTTGGTCACCACAAGCATGAAACTCAGAGGGTTCCCTTCACAAACAACTTGAAGAAATGATGTCTGTCACTCATTTGTACCACCAACAAATTTTACATTTAAATTTCACCTTTTCATTCACAGAACTGAATTGTGCAAAATGTCTCATGACATGTTTCTTAGCTTTTTGCACTCATAATATAATATATAAAAACAACAACAGCTGACTGTACTGTGTGTGTGCTTGTGGTCGTACCACAGCTCAGGCGGTGGGCATTGTTGTAGTCATCACAGGTGATCACTCTCTCTGTAGACAGAGGGTACGATCCAGGTAATTCGGCTCTGGAAAAGTCTGGAATAAAAGGTTTGTTTTAGAATTAGTGTATTGATGAATAAAAGTTGCAAGCAAAAAGACAAAAATGAAGATTCTTAAAAACATCCTGTCAGAAAGGCACTCGTTGGCAAGGACTTTTCTATGGTGCTGCAAATGTTTTGTCGTGATCTCTGGCACAAGAATTTTCTCTGGGATTACATCATTTCTATTTATCTTATAATTTTACATTTAAAGCATCATTAAACAACATTCAAACATCCATTTACCTGCTCTCATTGTCAAACATGTTGCTGCCAGCACTGAAAAATAAAAGTAAATGTTTGTTTATCTATCTTACACTTGAAAGCTCTTTAATCGCTATATTGCAATAAATATAAGAAAAAAAATTCAGTAAGAAAACAAAAATGTTACAACCTTAAAATCAAAATTTCCTGGATTTCAAATGGACCTCATCATCATGTTTACCATCAGTCATTGTTTGTACTCACAAAGTGTGGTGCTGAGCCCGTAGTGGAGCATGGTGACAGACCTTTAAGGTGAAGAGTTGGAGGTGCTTGAAACAGGCGGCTGCTTTTTATTCTGTTCGGGTAAGAACTGCCTCTCTTTATGCAAATCAAGTCTCCTATCGAAGTGTCCAGAATGTGTTCCCTTTGAGTTGCAACCAACAGAAGGAGGAAGGAATCTTAACATGATAACTACACTTCCTTGAGCCACTTGCACATCCAAATACAAGACACGTCCACGCAATGATAATGTCACGTACAGTCTCTTATCTAAGTGATTATTATCATTTGGCAATGTGCTAGAACAGGAAAATAACTGATGTTAAAAAAAGCTACCTGGTATGCAAAGGTGACTTCCAAATAAAACACGTTAAAGCCCATAGCTACCACTGAGGACACCTTGGTCATGTCCTCAGTGTCCTCAATGTGCCAACATGCCACCCTGATACAATTTGGCAGCCCCCCAATTTTCATCGATGTATTGGCACTGACATTATACTCCAAGTCTTAACTAGTAACAAGCCCCCTGAACTCCTCAAGCGTGACCTTAGTGTTTCTAGAATCCTGGCTACAACCCTGGACAGGTTTCAGACAGTCTGACTGTTTGACAAAATGTTAAGTATAAGACAGTGTTTACATTCTCATTTATATAATCAACAAGATTTATTATCCTCAAATTTCAGCAGAAATCGTCACCCTGCTGGAAAAACCACTACAGACCAGCTTCAAAACCAGCACCAAAACACAACAAATGCTGGTCTTGCTGGTGACCAGCATATGTTGTGTTTTGGTGCTGGTTTATGCAAATTTTGTCTATGCTGTATTTTCCAGCAGATCAGTGATTAAAACACAAACACACACCAGGTCACAGGAGGGAAATAGCAAGTTTATTATGAATCACGTTTATTATACAGCATTTTTCAAACACAGGGGCGATTCAATGTGCGTCATGAATCTGTGTCTTCCTGTTGTGTTTTGATTTTGACTCTATTGCTGCGTCTCAGTTCAGGGTCTGCATCCCTCTCAGGAGCATTTGAAGGCCAATAACGTCACAACGCCGCGTGAAGGCTGTCCCAATTCAAATGCTCCTTCTTTTCCCAGTTTTTGGAGGATGCACCGCTACGATCCTTTGTGGCCTCACATATCCCAAGATTCTTCGCGTGCCCGAAAAAGAAGAAAGAAAGAGAGAAAATGGCGACATCGCATGGCGTAGATCGTCACTTTCGCGGGCCTGAGTGGCAGAAATCATGACATAAAGGTAAAACATCTAGTGACGCTACCAGGAAATGCTCCAAAGACTAGATCGTCCCATTTAACAATGGCTGACGCGGTTAACAAGGTCTCTCTGAAGGACTCGCCTTCGAAGACCGCAAAGGGTGGATCCTTCAAAGGATGCAGACCCTGAATTGAGACACAGCATATACCCTTTTGTGTCTCTTCTGTCAAAAAGGTTAGGGTTAGGGTACCTATCTCTCCCTTCTTTTAAAGGTCCAGCCCGGAAGAAAATGTTGGCAAACCACTGATATGTTCCACTATATACTATACACTATATCAACATTTCTACAATAAGCTTGATATAACATTACATGTTTAAAGCTTAACTAAACCCTAGAAGTATGGCCCAAGTGCCTCTACAAGGGCAGCGCTGGCAGGGTTAGTAAGACACCATTTACTCCTTCATGCTGCCTCCAGCTCCTCACCACCACCACCAAACACACATTAACACATAATACTAACACGCATACATACTACCAGATTATTAGCTAATGCTAGCAAGGCTTGTCGCCACTAAAACCGGCTGGAAATGCTGCAACTTCCTGGTCAAAGACACCCAATTCTGTTGCCAAGTAACAGGCTGGAAACTTTTCTGTGGTCTCTCTAAAAAGATTCACTGGTTTCATAATTTCTCAAAGGTTGAAAAACAATATCAAACTGCAGTCACTGACTTGACAGCTTTCTCTCCTGTTACTCCACTGCCATCACCTCTGCCTCTCAATATGAAAGTCAGGTCAAAAACATGTAATGTGAACATGATATGACAGGTTTTATAGGGACATACTTACAGCGAGGCGAGGAGGCTGCCAACCAGAGACCACTGTTCGAGGTGGCAATACAACATTTGTAGGCATGAGACCACTGGATTATTTCAAAGAGACTTCCAGACATTTTTCACCAGTGTTTTAAGCCACAGAAACAGGAAAGACAAAAAGTGGTATTTTCCTAAACAAGTGTTTTTTCTAACAAAATCTAAACAGATCAAGACCGCAGCCTTTTAACAAGATCCGCAGCCTTATAACAAGATAGAATACAGAAAAAAACTGAAACTTTCAATGTATCTGGGGCTTGAAGAAATGTACGTTGCCAACATTTATTTTGGTGACTGTCCGGAGGTTGTAAGCCTCTTGTTAGCGTTTTAACTTATCAGGGCAATTTTATTGAAATCAACAGATTTCACTGTTTTAAATGCTGTTGTGAGCAAGTGTTTGAATTTAATTTCATGCAGCCATGTGACTGACTTGCTGGGAATCAGGTGTAGTTGGTCTCCAAATATTTAAAGATGCCCCGGCAGGGATCAGAAGTACGGACGACATTTGTACTCAGTTCACACACTCTCTTGCCATTACACCTACAGAAAACACAAGAAGACAATACAAAACACAACTATGGCAAATCAAATACAGTTGTACCTTAGCGACTATCAGAGACTTTTACCTTTCAACATCTACATTTTAAGTGTCTTACAGTAAACAGTGCATCACATACCACTTTAATTGCTTTTCATCAATCATAACATTTCAAAATGTCCACTTGTCATAAGCCCTTTTTATAGATGGGACACATGACAGTGCTGGCTTCATGCTGAAGTTAATGTATTCAGACATGAGACAGACAGAATAAAGATCCATCAGCGAGGTGCATATTTGACAGGACATGTTTAAATATACTAACAAATCTGTTAGCCAGCTGCACTTAGAGAGTAATCCTGACATAGCACGTAAATGTACCTACAAGAAGTGATTCATAAGTTTATAGTCAAAGGTAAAAGGAGAGGAGTTACATAGTTCTCCTTCAGTTTGCACATCCAGTCCAACTCTTTGACTGATTGTGAAGGAAGACTAAGAGGAACAACCTTCATGGTAATTCTGTTCCGGGTGCCTGGAATCTGAGGTGATGGCTGCCATTCAGTCATGCGAAAAAGTGAATTCTTCCAAGACTCAACCTGTTTATCTGATTTGGTAACATCAGACTACAAGATCTTCCCCAAGATAAAGGAGGAGCTCAGAGGTCACCAGTTTTACAGTGATGATGTTATCAGTGCTGTAAACCAATTTCGGAGCGTCCTGCAGGTCGATGGTGTTAATGTGGGGAAAAATGTTGAAAAAATAAATATTAAGGGATTAAAACAAATATCAAAGCACTTATAAATTATGTCTTGTTTATAACAGCATTTGGTGAGGCTGGATTATAAATTCGAGAGAAATTGTTTTCTGGTTCTCTGTCTTTGTTTTTATGACAGGTGTATTGTAACCAAATGGAACAAAATACAACATAATGTTGCTTTAATCAAAAATGCAGCAGCCACATGAGGACATTTTGGACTTTATTGTGCATACCTCCTCCTGAGGACATCCACAGTGCCCGGCTGAGAGCACTTTGTACAGGTAAGCTGTTGTGAGTGAAATAAAGTGAAAAAAAGAAATAAGACTGAAAGGGTGACAGTAATTAGTGGATTCAAGAAACTATGATCTATGACGATTAAAGTAAAAAATTCAAAGAATATCTTTGGTACGCTGCAACTTCCTTTATCCAACCCACAGAGATCTGATCCTACATGTGATCAAGAAAATAAATGTCACTGGGAAATATTCAACTAGTTCCCTGTAGCAAGTCTCTGCATGCCTCGACATGGATTGATTGGTCTACTTAGGTTGTCCAACACCAAATGTACTGTTGGTTGTGGTCAGAAAGAGTTAGCATTGAGTCGTACCACAGTTTAAATGTTGAACGCTGCTACCGTTGTCACTGCTGATAGCAGTCTTTGTGCAAACATCTAAAAAAAAAAAAAACAGACACCAAAGTGTTAGTGTGAGAAAACATCACCACTGTCAATCTGTGTTTATCTCGTTTTTGCAAGACACTCACACACAGAGACAGACACCGGTCATCCCATCAGACCACACAATGACAAAAAACATGCTTACTTTATAGACTCAAATTGGAATGATGACTCCATCATGCATACTAAAATCCTAAATCATATATTATGAAAATATTCATAGTCTTCAACAAGAAAGTATTAATCTCATATAAGAAAAAATCTGAAATGTACTTGCACAGTATGATGACGGTAAGCCTAAAGCTGAACATGGTGTTGTTTGCAGGTCAGTAGCAAGTAAGAACAATGGCAGCTGGATCAGTCACACCTGTATTTACTGTGTTCGGCCAAGTACTGTATTGGCGCCTATCCAATACATGTTGTAATGTAAACACACAATTGAGGTCAGACTGTCTGACTTATTGGGTGTAGAGGACTGTGAGAAAGATAATGATTTACTTTATTGTCTTCTTGGAAGAGCTTTACAACGTTCTCTTGAAGGATATCTACAAAGAAAAACCTTTCAAGAGAATAACATTTAATGATTCATGGATTCTTTTAAACACAAATTTCCTTAAGGGAGTGTTTGTAGACTTTGTCAGGACATGTGCAAGACTTTTTTGTATCTCAATTTTCTTTTCTGTTTCTCATCTTTTGCTGCATTTCTTCCTGCCTTCTATTACCATATCTATTGTGAACGAAAACACCACATCAAATCCTTTTCGTGTGAAAACCTATTTCCTGCATCACTTGGAAGCACGTGTAGGTACTTTTTCTGATGGCTTTTCCTTGATAATTCACAGTCACCAACATATCTGATAACCCTGTTCTGATAGCATTGAATAGCTCTGCTGGTTCATACCAGTTCATAATGAAAGTGTTGGAAATCGATGGAGCCAATTGATTATTGGCTATTAATTAAATTTGATATTGTTAATCAATGAATGATGTAGGTTATTATTATTTATTAATGAACACGGAGCACCAGGGATCAATAATCAAATGATATGCTCCACCGATTCCCGACATTGATGCCCCATGTGAGGCAGTATATAACACAATGGTGCCCCGTGTGAGGCAGCGTGCACCATAATGGTGCCCCGAGGTGATCAAATGTAAATTGTGTCATAGTATTTATCATAATCCATAATCATCCTTGATAATCATAATCATTACTGATAGCCAAATTTAACCTAAAACTCCCTTTTAATGCCCCATCAGAACTACATAATTGTGCCTTGTGTGATGCAGTGTACAACAAAAGCTATGCCAACAGTCTGGTTGAAGACAGGTCAGTTTTTTTTCGAATTGTTTAGGTAACAAAAAAGAAAGCCAAGTGGGCGGATTATTAATTTGCACTGCACTGCCTTAGGCCCTCATTGGTACAGAATTATTGTGTTTGTTTCGGAGACCTAGGACTGTATTTTCGTTTAGGCGGATTCGCTGGGACACCTTATCCACACAAACACTCCGATTAGAGAGTGAAGCCAGACACAGTAGAACAGTTAACGTAGCTTTAATGATGAAGCACGACTCCAAATCACATACAGCTCGGTGTTTCTGGTTTACTGCTTACAGTTTTACTCTGTCTACACTGTCTGAGGCTTTACATCGGTCTGATTGACTCTCTTCTGTACTGGTATCTGCAATGGACAAACATGATATACATGAGAAGGTGCGCTAGCTTAATGAGCACATGTTAGCTCAAACTTAGTGTGGCAAAATGGTCATTTTCTCCCTTTGTTAAATGCCCTCTTATAAGGTCTCTGGTGTTGCAGAATAAATCTCCTCTCTTCTTTCTGAGTTAAGTGCCATCGGGCTTTAGGCATGAACTCAATCACCTTGATTGCGGGGCGGTGCTGCGCTGACCTATATGTAGGTGCGCACCTTCCTCATCAGATATGTGTGCTTCCCTGTCATATGGAGCCTGGTTTCCGTGTTGGCGGCGTGGTCTGGCGTGGCGTGGTTGTTTCAGAGACTGTGTGACGGATTGAGTGTCCTCACTGTAATCTCAAGGTAAACCTCTCTGCCATTTTTGTTACATCGGCACATTTACGGTGTAGTTGGCATTATATCGGCATGCGTTTTCTTGCTTCGCAGTGGAGCTGGCCTGTCTGCCGGCTGGAGAGTGTGTGTTGGGAACGTGTGGCCCAGAGCCCGTGCGTAACGGCCTGTGCGTAACGGCCCGTGTGCACTCGGTGTTGCTTTGCTGAGGTAGGCCTGCTCATTGTCTGTCTGCTGTATTTATGCTGTCTGTTATCTGCAAATGAAATAACTTGGTGGCTCTGATTGCAGCAATAGCTGCTGCGCTTCATCCCCTGTGTCTCTCACTCCCACGAGGGGGCTGCTGCATGGGAAACCTTCCGGTAGGTACTCGAATTTACCTTCCTCCTTTGGCTTCAATTGCAATTTTTGTTATAATTCAGTTGTGTTTGTGCACTTATAGGCCAAGCAGTACACATCGGCAGGTGGTTTATCTCCAACCCTAAGCCGTCTGCTCGCCAGGGATCTCCGCTGTTCTGTCTGCGCTGTTCTGCCTGCATTGTCTGTCCGCGCTGCTCTACTGAGCATAATTAAAGGAGCATTTAGTATTTTTATTACATAGATCATGAACGTTGGGTTGTGTATAACATAATTTCATTTGTTTTTCATTCTTTTTGTTGTAACCCCCAGTGTTTAGTTCATTTATATTTTCCTTATTTCATTATTCATTTAGCCTATTGGTCGTGGTGTCTTTGTGATGCGCCAGTTAACCCAGTTCTGACATCTTGGCCATGTTGAGTGGGTTGGTGCTCTTTGAAGCCAGTGTGTTGGTTTGTGCCGTGCCCCCCCCCCCCCCCCCCTTTAATGACTTGATTTTATTAACGTTTGTTGTCTTTCTTTTATCAAACAGGAGCTGTTGGGCCCGAGCGAGTGGCACTGATTCCTTTGGTGGCGGTCCCCTTCACTTCCTTTTTCGGTGGCGTGCAGCGTGGTGTGATCCGATGGTGTGGGTTTTCATGTTTGGTGTGTCTCATTGGACCCCTTCCCCACTTTCAGCTAGTCACTTTCGCTGGGAGGCCCACAGCCCTGTGTATTAATTTTCATTTTGAGTATACATTTTTAGAGGAGGTGTTGGGGCAAAAATAACTGTGCAATATTGGGCCAAAAGGGTGACTGTGCAATAAAATTCACAAAATTACTCTCACCAGACCTTTTACTAATACTTTTGAAAGAATTGTGTTCATTAAACAAAAGAAATATTACATAAACTTGTCTATTTTTGGAAGCACGTCTCTGAAAAGTGATTTCGAACCTGTGACCTTGTTGTCTGTGTTATATCAAAGTGGCTGTACCCACGTAAACTATTTCCTGGGGGCGAAATTCCCCTAGGTGGTGTTGTTGGACTCAAATAACTTTGAAGTTAACTTAATCAACTTAAAACGTAGACCTCTCGCCGCTTTGCCACATTAGCTTCAACTTAGTCAACAGTTACCAGTCTGTTAGCACATTAAACATCTAATAAAACATTGCTACACAAGCAACGTTAGCTTACATTAGCGCTGAAATTCGCCGCTTCATTTGCATATCAAATAACTAATTAACGATTGTTAACGGAACATTACAACCCACCTTCACCACAAACGCAGACAGGCATCAATGCAGAATGAACTTGAATACCGTGAACAGCTCAATATTATGTTCCCAAGGACCCCTTACCTGCCCAACGAGGTGCCTGATGTAAAAACACTAAATTCTGCACTGAATGGTTCCTGCACAAAACACACGGTATTAATAGGGAATTTACAACAATGTTTATGAAATAAAGTATTTTAGTCCTGTTCGTTGATCAGAGTTGTTCATGATTAAACTATAACCTGTACTGTACATTTACTGCTACTAAACAACTTATCGGCAAAAGTTCACCCTCTGCTCCGGTTGCTAACACCGGTCTGCTCCAGCTTCTTGCTTGACCACTAACACACTGCTCACCGCCCTGGGCCCGTATTCACAAAGACTTTTATCTTAACGTTAGGAGTACTCCTAAATCGGACTAAAAGTTTTTATGTGGGAGTTGTTCAATTCACAAAGCCGCTGAGACCTACTTTTAGTTATGAAAACAGTGAACTCCTAAACTAGAAGTAACTCTCTGTTGCTATGGATGACGTCATTTTATAAGGACGCACTTAGAAGCGGTGACAACGGTGATTGGCTGTTGAGTGACAGGGCAGCCCATTGAAAAGTCATTTAGGCTACGCAATGCATGAAGTGAAAATAAGGAAGTTGACTACAAGCCCATGACAAAGCCTATGAAAAGATATTTGATAAATAAATGTATTTATGGGGAGAATTAAGTGCCCCCCCCCCCCGCCAAACAAAAACGCTTCGGACAACAATGACAAATTACAAGATAAATAAAAAAACGGCAATAAATAAAAGCGGCATTTGCTCGAAAAGCTGCGTCAAACCACCCTCCATTAAAATTCGGGAATCGCGTGTTGATCCGGGCCATTTCACAACAATGTCCAGTATATTGTAATGTGTGTCAAAGACAATTTGTGTATAGATGGAATGCAAGCCCTATTCGCACGGGACTAGTATAACCTGGGGACCTCCAGTAATTTGTAATAATTGCGGAGGTCGTCTGTGATCTTAATCCTGTGCGAATCTGCCATGTCTGTTATTTGTAAAGTAAAAAATCCACTGCAAATTACCTCCCATATTTCTCCAAACACAGAGTTCCTGTGATAATATTAGTCCTGTGCGAATCGGCATCTCTGTGATTTGGGGTCGTTTTTTATTTTTCTTAAGGTATTTTGTGTTTTCCACCTTTTTTCTGCCTTTTTCCCGGTCGAGAATTATGGAGGCTGCGTTGGGAATTATAAATGAAAGTTTTGACAGCATTTTGGGTGCAAATTCAGGAGGCTCATCAGAAGAGTGAAATCTCGAAAGATGATTAGATGGATTACATGCATGGCAGCATGCGGTAAGGCGCATTTTTCCATCTTTCAACAGGCTCACCAGTTATTATATTAAAAATGTCCATATCTAACTGTTGTGCTGCTCCAGCAAGGGCTCCGGTGCGATCGACCCGGGGGATAATGTCAGTAAATTCGAGTTAAAACACAGACTTTGCTTATCCTGTGTGAATGCGCCGCACGAAACACGGACGTGGTGGGATAATTTCTACATCACTTGAGGTCCCCAGGTAATACTAGTCCCGTGCGAAGAGCTGCATTTTCCCCGTAGTCAAATACCGGAGTGTTGCCAAACATTTTAACTGCGGCGTTATTGGATTGTTTCGGTTGGTTGGGATTGTTATTGCGTCCCTCACCAACTCAACCACAACTTCAATCCCTTCGCGGTCCATCCGACATCGTTTTAATAATTCCCTGTCATTTAGCGTCTCCAGAACATTCGGCTGTGACCAGGTCTTAGCGAGTTAGGAGTCCTCTGGACTACTTCTAAGGTCTCCCAGACTTAGGTGCTACTTTTAGGCTTAAAATGTTTTGTGAATAACTCTTATTTTCAAAAATTAGGAGTCCTAAAGTTACGATTGACACGCCCATTATTTTTAGGAGTTGCTCCTAAATTCGCCTGTTAGGAGCTACTTTTAGCCTTAAGATTCTTTGTGAATACGGGCCCTGTTCTGTAAATCAGCTGCACAGCTTTTATAACCCTGTTGGAATGATGTATGACTCACAGGTTCTACTATAGTCATATGTCATTATTCCATAATAGCAACAGCATAAATTAAGTTACTTTGAGCACTTAATTTTATTATTTGTCTACAAATATTTGCCTCAACAACACTGCCAAATAAGGACTCAGAAATCTGATAAAAATATCAAAATACACTGGAGGGGGGCTTTAAGTTAAAAACACTTGTTACATCACTGCGGTGAGTTTTGTCTGTCATAGTATGTCTGATAACTCTCTGACATTAAATGTGACAGTCTGGTCACCAAATACAAGTCTTACACACACACACACACACACACACACACACACACACACACACACACCGAACTGAAGAAACATGTTATGCTTAAAGAATATTTTTATTTCAATGTATTTTTGTTTTTTTGTATTGATTGTGGTTGAAAAGAAAGATAGTAAATATATGAAAGTAAATAAGAAAAACATTAAAAATGTTAAATCATAGTTAAATGAGGCAATTTCATATGCTGCCATTTACTGGTTTGGTTTGATTTTTTTATTTAAAGCATTAAATGAAAAGTGAATCATCAAAGGACGTTTCCTCTTATTTAAGTGTAAGATCAAACACAAAGTAAAGTCGTCATGGTGGAAGTGGCATCATCTCGGTACACATGAGGGCAGATGGAGGATGGAGGCATCAACGTCTCCTCACACAAACGGAAGGAACCCTATCGGTACATGGTCTATCATTCCAATAGTCCCCTGTAAAAGGAAAAGAGTGACTGAGTACAATAAATGTCTTTGCAGCTAATTACTTCTCCTTGAGTCAGAGTACATTTAAATATAATACTTGTTCCACAGACAAATAAAGATGAAACATGAACAAAATTATCATATTTTTTTCTTGTTCTTAAAAAAAAAAAAACATTGGGAAGTTTAGAAATAATATTCATATCACCGGAGTTGATTTGGGTGCAGTCTTCTTTTCCACGGTGGTTGTCAGGCTGCTTGCGAGCCCAGCGAGTGTACCGGACCTTTGACCCATCAGTCCACAACCACTTTCGCTCCTGGAAGAGTGAGCAGATTGCTGAACAGCTGCATTGATTTCAGTTTACAGATTTGTCTGCAGTGTAAAAGTGTAAAAAGGACTCACCTGAACTGCATCAAACAGCCCAATCCAGGCATGCTTATCAGAGCGAAGGACTCTTCTGATCAGTCCCCTGATCCAGACATGTTCCCTGTAGCTGCGGATTGAGGCCAGGTTCCCACCAAGACGAATGCAGTTGAGCTGATGGAGGAGACAGTGGGAAACAACAGAGATACAAAATCAATATGGAACATCTGAGAGCATGTACGCAGAGAAGAATACGATAGAGGAGAGAAATACAACCTAGTTCTGAAAAGCTAAAACGTGATCATCAACTACCTGAAGGCCAGTAAAGAGTGATTAACTACGCACCTCTGCATCAGCCATCGTCAGACTTCTGGGTTCAACCACGAAATAGCGCGAGCCAAGCCGAGTCCAAGCAGTACGATAATAACAGACTGTATCACAGTTTCCATGTTAGACAGACAAAAAGGATGAAGTTCAAATCTAAGTCAGAAGTTTTACATCATATTCACTGGAGTTGGCAAGATACTACAGGTTAATTATGTAAATAATTTAACTAATCAACATCACCATGAAACTTCCCCAGTTGATCACTTACATTAACATTGACATATGTCTGAATCTTTGTTTTTAAACCATTAAAATATTAACTGAAATTATTAACAGAATGTGAAATAGCAGTAACTCTGGTTAAAAGCTGCCTGTATTTGTTTTGTGTATCAATTAAACAGGTAAAAAATTGTTACATATTGCCCCTTTAAGTCAATTATTTCAGAGTTTTCAAAAATTGTAGGCTTAAATATGCAAATAATAAAACTATTGAATTATATCACCAATGAGAATCAATCTATTACACATACAATAATTAGCCTTTAAATGTCTAGAACAGAAATCACGACTAAAATAGACACACAAATGTGTGTTTTAGTTGTTTTCTATAGTCTGAAAGAAGACATGTTATGGATTAATGTATGAATATATGATGGCTTCTCCTGTGGTGTCTCCCCTTTGAAACAAATTAACTTTAACACCCTCCCACACCATCAGAACCATTTGAAAGATGCTGTAATGACTTGGGCTCACTTCAAATAATTTGTGTCAGAGGTTTATATAAACAGTCTGATGATGTGTAATTTTATCGCTCCATCCCAGAATGACAACAGCATTTTTTGGATTGATCAGAGTAGGTGGTGGTGTGAACTGCTCTGTGTAATGAATCAAACAAACCAGATGATGTAATGTGTTTGGGATGAATTTTTAGTTAAAAGTTGCAGAAACCTACTTTTATAACGAGAAAGACCTTTAACACGTCGCCCCTGTGAACATGAAGAAGACATTCATTAAATCAGCTAAAAAGTAGAAGAAGACGAAGAATTATTACTTATTATTACAAAGTGTGAATGTCATACTGCTGAGGATGAAATAATAATGTCAGTCTTAACAAATGATTAATAAAACTCTTGCAAGATGCATCATCACTTACGTCCAACTGTCCAATGGCCAAACAAAGGAGCACAAGAAGAGGAAGAGCTGACGCCATCTCTAGAGAGTTATATTAAAGAAGTTAGATTGTTCAGATGTTAATTAACACATGTTGTAGTAACTTACAGATATTAGTTATATACTTCTCTTTGTGAAAGTACTCTCATTAAACTTCTGTTCCAATAGTTTTATACTGCAGGTAAACTTGTTTACTTGAAATATCCCAATATCAACATGTGTTAAAGGAAAACTTTTGGTGAAGAAATTTAATAGAGTAAAATCTGCCAAAACAAACATGATAATCAAACTTTCTTTGTTTTCATGACTACAAACACAATTTGTACTGTTTAACTTTGTTTATATGTGGCGGACCCTGCCACCTTTCTAGTTTTACTGACAGTGTTCTGGGACCTTATTTCCCCCTGAGAACAGCTTGTTGATTCACTTGTGGAAAACAATTAGTATTCCTGATATTGTATTATTACTTCATTAATATTGTAAATATTAAAATTCTGAGTTTGAATTTCTTCTCTGAAACTACATAGTGCCCCCTTAATATTTGTATGTTTAAAAGTATCACAGGGTTTTATTTAGGTATAATTGTATATTCTTATACATAAAAAATATATGGATACAGTGAAACACACGTACAAATTCTTAGTCTAATTCTTGAGCAAAATATTATGTAATGCATATGATCCAAATATTTTTAAACTCTTCTACATACTTTTCAGCATGAACTGTGTATGTAGTTTTGCTACGTTTATCTCTGATAAGTTAATGAAAAATAAACTTGTATTTACACTGCACTGTAAATACCTACAACCTAGAGAGAGATTGCCTCATTAAGTGGACACGATGCAATCAGCTGATATATTTAGTTTTTATGCGATTACCTGTAAATCAGCACTGGGTTATTATCCTTTTCTAAAAGTCTTTTCTGTGAAGCTGGTGCTCTGATGAAAGAAAAAGATAAAATCTTACCGCCTTGTGATGATCAAATTCAAGTTGCTCGAGCAGTAGCAGGTTGAAGGCTGTCTTGGCAAAGGGAACACAGCCTTTATATAGTTTTTTCTTGGTGCTGGTTTCTTTATCTTGTTTGTCATCCACTGACTATAAGGATGTCTATTGTTTAACTAAGTATTATTTTACATATTGCCACAGCCTTGAGTAAATTTGTTCCTTAAACAATTCTATAAAAACATTCTGGTTACGAGAGACATCAGCTCCACTTGACATGTAAAAACAATAGTGTGAACTGTCTTAGTACACTGTCTACAGATACACATCGGGGTGTTTCATCTGAAATTTGATTCTAGTATCAATACATTTGTGTAGAAAATAAATAAAGGTTCGTCCTCAAGGACAACCTGTTGCCTCTTTCTGGTAATATGATCTTCACAAACGAATTAAGACCTTGAGTTTGAATGCCTCCACGCACCAGTTAAGTAGCAGTGTTGACCTGCTCTGCTCTCCTTTCATCCCTTCAGGACCTGCACAGCTCCTGGGCTCTGAGGCGTGTAGGTAGGATCGTGGCCGACCCTTCCCATCCCGGTCACAGACAATATTTTAAATTCAATTCAGGTCAATGTCACCTGATAAAATGTGAAACACAATCTCACCTTCTTTTCCTGAGTTATGATATTGAATATGGATAGGGATGGAATGGAATGGAAATACTCAAGTAAAATATCTGAAAATTGTACTTAAAAACAGTTCTTGAGTAAACTGTACTTTGTTCCAACGAATATCGGTCCCAAATATCAGTTTTCAGTCTTCTTGATTTCCAATAATCCGTACTGGCCCTGAAAAAACCAGTCGACCTCTGAGATGAATGATAGCCAGAATAGTATTTTAGCAGATTGTTATGACATCACAGTGAATTTGATCTTCTGGATATAAAATGCCAGCACTTTTCATAATTTCATTCTAATAGACGTTTATGGGAAATCTTTTCAAAATTTGCATTTCAGGTGTTATTGCTAAAAACCTGTTTTGTGACATCACAAAGACATTTGACAACCAAAGTAAAATCAGTTCATCCCTGGGTCCAAGTGGATGTTTTTGCCAAATTTGAGGAAACTTACCTCGAAGGAATCGTAAGATGAAGAAGATAAATTGGATCACCAGCACGAACATAAAAATACTTCCAAATCTCATTCTTCTGGCTCGTCATCATAGGGTCTGCTGTGGTTATGCAGAATCATCCAAACATGCATCTACAGAAAAAATATTGTCGCAGTACACCCTAAATATATTATGAAACTGGAATCAGAACATTTTGATGTTTTTCATAATGTTGAATATTGTAACTCAATAAAGTAGTTTGAGCACTGTTTGTTACACTTTCACTTTCACTTTACATGCTTCTGCAAACACATCATATGAATGAGAGCATGAAATGTAAAATATACTCAAACAAAAGAAGCGCATGACTACTGTTTGGCTGTTGACACATGTACTGTACCAGGAACATGTTTTACCTGAAAACAAATCTAAAACAAACATATCATGAGTGTTCTGTCAAAGCTGCTGGCATGCTGCCCTCCCTCATCTCTTAAAGCCATATTTAATCTTCAGTTCACTCAAATGCTTTTTATTGTTATTATAACAATTATATTTCCAGTAACCGATAACAATACACACCTGTTTCAAATATGGAATATTAGATAAGATAGAATAAGCAGATTGTGAATATGGAACACAATTTAATAATGCTGAAGCATTCAGTCGAGAGTCTGACTGTTTGAGTCACTTTGTTTTCTCATGTTTGTGCAGATGGCATGTATATAAATCAATCCTTCATATGTATGAATATACAGTAGGTATGTGCACCACCATACTAACCTGTTACTTTTCTCACTCTTTCATTATTTTATATTTCTATCATCATTCATTGTTAATATTATTTCTAATGAACTAAATAAGATTTTTGCACCTGACAATGAAGAATTAAAGAATAAAGCATGTAGAGGGTTTTTCAGAGCACACTGTGGTACACGAGTCCGACCTGTTGTTGTGCAAATACACTGCTCAAGCATTCAATAATGATCGTGGGGTAAGATAACTTGTTAAGCTGTTGCCAAATCTTTTGGTCGTATCCCATGGGCTTCTTCTGTTGATGAAACGTGATGAGAATCCTCCACTGAGATTCAAGACCAGAACTGACACCACTAACCCAACTGGGACTATTTTCAGAAGAGGACAATACAAAGCTCGATTTTTAGACAAGGTAATTTTTTTCATTGTTACGGCCCTTAGCCCATGGCTGTGTCCTGTGTGTAGTGGGTGTGTCTGTGTGTTGCAGGTTGCAGGGGATGGCTGATTGGGAGCACCTGGGCCTGGCTCTGCAGCTGATTTAAGCCGGCTGGTTTAAGTCCTCTCTCTCTCTTTCCTCAGGATCGACACCCTGCTGCTGCGGCGGCGTTGTTTTGTTTTGTTCTGTTCTGTTCTGTTCTGTTCTGTTCTGTTCTGTTCTGTTCTGCACCGGACAACATGCACCTCACATTTGACACCACATACAAGCACCCTCTTACACTTCTGATGCACTTCCACACTCCATGGTACATTTAATTTGTGTTCATAATCAATAGACATAGCTCTTTTGTTTTCATCCCGAGTCAATTATCCATATTTTGTTGCGGCCTCGGAGCCAGTCGTAACAAAGTTGGGGGCTTGTCTGATCGTTTTGTGGTTTTTGATGTTTTTCCTTAGGTTAACCTACTTTGGTTTGTCTTGGGCGTTCGCGGTGTGACCGCATTTAGTCTGTGTTGGCGCGGAAATTTGGCGTCTGAATTTGGGTATTTGGCGGCGTGTGGCAGTGACTGAAGGAGGTTAATTGACCTTGTGCGGCAAGGGTCGTCAGGAATGCGGGGTTCCCTTGGAGTCTCCTTAGTGGATGGTGATGTGTGTCTCCATTTATGGCGCTTTTGTGCTTGAGGAGGTCTAAAGCCTTGGTGCGCAGGCATGTTTTGAGGTTGTTTTCATTCATGCGTAATGGGTCCTTGCGGGAGAAGGTGAGTGTTGATTGAAGTGTGTGTGTGCATGATTTTTATGAGTTTTTTTTCCGGTAGGTTTAGCGGCGTCTCCCCTTTGGGACTCGCCGGTGGGGGGTTGTTAGTATTGGGGTACGGTGGTTGAGAGCATCCCTTTCCCTTTTTCCTCAATTTTGCTCGGGAGCACTGCCCGTGGTTTTGAGGTGGTGGCCAGTTTACTGGATGCTACTTTCGGGCCAGTGGGCTCTAGGTGCATAAAAACCTGCCACTACGCCTCATGAAGACTAGGGGGCAGTTATTCTAGTTAGGTTTTGGTCAGGCAGATGGCTAGCGGAGAAACGCAACTGAGGCACACAGGTGGGTTTAGCCCTTTGTATTTTTTCTGTTCTTCTCTCGCAAGCTTATCGGTATGGATGAAATTAAGACATTTTTGGAGAGCCCGTCTGAGCAGCTTTTGGACGAGTGTTTGAGGGATCAGTTACTGAAGTTGTTCGACTATTATAAAGTTCATGTGGGTGACAGACGAGTTAAGGAGGCCGTTAGGGCGAATCTGAAGGTGCATCTGTCTAAAATAAAGGTTTTGAGCACTGTAAAAGAAACTGTTTCGGTGAGTGACGATTCATTTCCGCCTGTCGCGGGTCTTGGTTTTGGTCCAGGTTTATCTTTTGAGCAGCTGAAAGAGTTGCTGGAATTACGCAGGAAATGGGAGACAGAGAAGGAATTGTCTTTGGAGAAAATTAAGCAGGGAACTGAATTGGTAAGACTGGAGCTGCAGAAACAAAAGTTGCAGTTGGTTCGTGAGGGGAGAGCAATGTCTGATGTTTTGACTGATGATCCCTTTGTGTCTGAGGGAAATCAGGTGAATTCTGCTGCTGTGAATGATTTGAAGCTTGTCCCTAAATTTAATGAGCGAGATCCGGAGACGTTTTTTAATGCTTGAGCGTCTGGCGGACGCTCGGGGTCGGTCTTAGTCCACGCATACGTTATTGTTGTAGTGTGTGTGTGATAACTGACAGGGCGCAGGAAGCTTATTCGTCCTTGAGTAGCAGTGAGTGTAGGAAGTATGCATCAGTAAAATCAGGTATTCTTAAGGCGTTTGAGCTGTTCCCTGAGGCTTATCGCCAGAGGTTTAGGACTTGGAGGAAGGGTGAAAAGTCTCATATGGAGTTTGTACGGGACTTATCCACTTCTTTTGATCAATGGTGTGTGGCTGCTGAGGTTGATGCAAATGATGCTCTGCGCGAGTTGGTTATATTGGAACAGTTAAAGAGCTCGGTTTCGGAGCGCATTGCAGCGTCTATATCTGAGCGCAAGGTTAAGACAGCAGCTGAGGCGGCCGCTTTAGCTTATGACTACGTGTTGAGGCATGAGCGAGTTGGTCCTGCTGTTCGCGGTAGCGGGCACAGGGACAATTCCACAGTGGGCGGTGAGTGTGGTCTGGGCGCCCGGTAAGACCGGAGCAGCAAGGGAACGAACGTGGTGCTTTTGAGTCTGACAAAGTGTGTAACTATTGTCATAAGCGGGGCCACTGGAGGCGTGATTGCTATCTTTAGGTCTGAGCACACAGAGCCCAGTTTTACCCCCAAACCGGCAATGTGCATCGCGCCGGTCTCTGAGAAGGTTTTGACAGGTGGTGAGGCGGGGCCACAGGGCTCCCTGTGATCAATGTTTGTGTGTATTAATTTATCTCTGCTCTGTTCCAGGTGCCTTCTGCTCTCCCTCTTTCCGCTTAAATGAGCTTCTTGGTACCAGTTGCTGGGGATGGAGAGGGGAGCTGGGGGGCCAATGAGGGACAGATGTGAGGTTTTTGTTTTTCCCTTTTTCTCATTACTATTATTGTTTTTTGCTATGGTTGAATAGCATTAAGGGTAGTTGCTGAGGATGGAGTCGGGGACATATGGATGCCAGGGTTCCGTTTGGGACCCTGACTTTATGGGGGGGGGGGGGGGGGGGGGGGTGTTACGGCCCTTAGCCCATGGCTGTGTCCTGTGTGTAGTGGGTGTGTCTGTGTGTTGCAGGTTGCAGGGGATGGCTGATTGGGAGCACCAGGGCCTGGCTCTGCAGCTGATTTAAGCCGGGTGGTTTAACTCCTCTCTCTCTTTCCACAGGATCGACACCCTGCTGCTGCTGCTGTTTTGTTTTGTTCTTTTCTGCACCGGACAACATGCACCTCACATTTGACACCACATACAAGCACCCTCTTACACCACTGATATACACTTCCACACTCCATGGTATATTTAATTTGTGTTTATAATCAATAAACATAGCTCTTTTGTTTTTATCCCACGTCAATTATCCATATTTTGTTGCGGCCTCGGAGCCTGTCGTAACATCAATTTCTTTGTTAACATTTTTTGTAAAGTGTCGCAGATTGTAGATCAACAACAACATAACATCATTGTTTGCCTGACTGGCCATCAGATTTGGGCTCCTGATAGTCATTTACTGCCAGTCAAATACGAGGAGCTGTTTTCATCCAAAAGAGAGGCGAGGGCTGCATAAAAACACGACTGCTGAGTGGGTCACACCTCTGACTCCTCCACCTAACCAGAGAAAATGTACCTCAAAGATTTAACAGTTCTCAGATTGAACATGCCTGAGGCAGACTGAGGTGCCAGGACACTCATTAAGGTCTTCTCAAAAGAGGCTGAGGAACGTTCGCCACCTAGTGCTGAAATTCTGTATTACTATTCTGGTTTTGAATTTGGTTAATGTCATTTGTTTACACTGGGCCAACCCTCCTTAGGATGAGCAACATAACCAGGCTCAGCAGCCTCTACAGACATGACAGAGGTGAACACGACCAAAGAAGACAATGTCTGAGGAGAGAAAGAGCAACCAAGCAAGAGACACGAGTCTCAGACCAGCTTTTAGTCTATAAGCCCATTTCTAAAGATAATCAGCTGTCAGCACGTTAAAGCAAGATGTTATGGTCAATGGTTCAGGTTACGTTAGCTTGACATGCTGTTAGTATTCTCAGTTGTGTGTGGCGTTTGTGAAACCTTTGACTGTAGCATGGGAAAAGCACAGACATGATGATGACTTCTCCTGGAGACACCAACATGCTTTTATTCTGATAGAAGGAATGAAGTGTTCATCTTCACTTCCTGTTGCTCCTCTCGCTGTTTAAAGTCAGACTGCTGTGTCGTCACATTCGCACTGCAGCTCAGTGATCAAACCTACAGTCAGTCATGAAGAAAATATCAAGAAGCACACACAGAAACATCTGCTCAGATTACATAATGAGCAACTCCTGAACGTGTTGTTTTAATATTCCTGTTTTCTTATTGTTGTTTTCATTGTTTGCTTTAGTTTCATCCATATATACTTCACATATATTCAGTGTTTTTTCATCTTCTGTTTATTCTGATTATTATTTTACTGCTTTTTCACTATGATATAATCCTTCATTTTGTGTCATTTGATTGTTTTCACATTTAAATAGTTTGGACTTTCTTATCACATGTATTTGTTGTAAAACAGCACATTGTCAGTTCTAATGAGCATTCTTAAAAAAACCTAAGAACCTTAATTTACAGACATTTGTAATATTAGTTTTATAATTCATGTTTGTCGTTGTTTTTCCACTCTTTCCACAACAAACCTTTCTTGATGTGTAAATACACTAACACATGAACACACAAATACAAAAAAAGTTACGAAAGCAAAAAAAAACTGAACCAAATTTTTTTTCTAATTTAATTACAACTCATTAATAAACCAATCAAATTGAACAATTCGAAAGTGATTTATTGATGATAAGCATCAAATTTAAAAAGATTTTATGACTAATTTTCTGTCATTATTCTGTTACTTAAGAATTGAACTTTACAACAGCAGAAAGTTTCATTCATTAAATTATAAAATACATTACATTTTTTAAGTTTAAATGTCAAATTTGAACACAGAATAAGTAAAACAACATACCCATGACTTACAACTAACACAAGTTATTGATTTATTCATAATTTTGTTATTTTGGTTATTTTAATGCATAATTTCACATGTGGTAAATTCATTTTTAGTTAACTCTGTCAGTTAACTCATATATGAGATTAATAAAATATCATTATAATGTTTTATATTAATATTCAGGTGGCAGCTTCAGGACTCTGTACCCAGGTCTGTTCTGGTTCTACAGTGGTAGTAAATAACTAAGTACATATTTACTAAAGTACACAACTTATTGATGATATTTCACTATTTTATCTTTGACTTCATATTTCCGCTTGTCAACAGCTCGCAGGGTCTTTTATTCACACAGTGAATCATGATTTATATACTTCCACTTACAACAGCAAATACGTCACAAACACGTTTCATATCAACATAATGAGGAAATGCTCTTCATAAGCATTCTATAAACGTGTGTTGGCGGCTTCACTGACAATGTATCAGTTGAAGCATGCTTTATGCTTTTCGTGGTTCTGTTTAGAGAACTCACAGCTGTTGCTATAGGTCACCCAACCTGTTGAACGAACCTGAATAAAGACAGTACTCAGGATATGAATCCCCGAAAATTTTATTTTTCCCAAAATATGACAAAACGAATTGATATCATACAGTATAAATGGAATTATTAAGATAAAGGGCGGTTTGGCTATAAAGACACCTCATCAGGTTTCTATTGGGATTTCTTCACATGTTTGAGCAAATAAAAAAGACTTCAGAAAGGAAGTGAGTCCTTTAGCTGTTAGCTGGATGTCTTTATTGTCCTTTGTTATCAAAAGTAATTGAATTCAAGATAATCTGAAATCAAAATACAGAAGTCAGCTTGGAAGGATATAATATAACATACTTATGTGATATTTTTAATGAATGAATGGTAGATTCAAAGTTGATTAAACTTTAATTAAAGCAACATTATTTAGCATTTTTTTCCTAAAAATAACAGCTTCAGAATCATTTGGATGGTGAAGTGTCTTGTTATAGAGTTGACAGTGTCATTTGTTTCTGCACTATGTAACCTCATTGAGAGAATCACAGCGTAACATACATGCTTACTTCAACATACATATTTTCATTAGAGATGCACCGATCAGGATTTTTGGGGCCGATCACAGATCACCGAAAGCAATATCTGCCGATCCCGATATTGCCGATCACCGACCACAGCGTCAAATCCATAGATTCTTCTATATTGTTGTCTTGTGTAACTTTCATATATTTAATTAATGATTCTTCTTACACAACATTGACATTGTATTATTAAGTATAAAAATTAGGAGATGAGAAAGTATCATGAATTGACCACCGTTTTATTGCAGGCTGAGGCAATGTGCAATATTTCACACTCTAGAGACTCTTAGAGACAACTTGGACTCTGCTTACATACAGTAACTGTAGCTTACTAGTGGGAATGCAGTCAGGGTGGGAATTTTGTCATTTTAGGGGCAAGTCCATCTGGCCTTCATTTTTTTTTTTCAGGGGCACCAAGTCCACATGACAGGGCACAAAGGCCACTGAGTAAAATTTGTTGATTTACCTTTCAGACTGACACCATAACATCCCAATTTATCATAAGACATGGATTATGTATTAACAAATTTTTTTTATACCAAAATCAAGTTAAAGTTACATTAGAAAGTAGTTTTTGTTAAGTAGGGTTAGGGTGAGGTGGGTTTTGTGACACCTCACTGAATATTAGTGTTATTGAATATTTCTCCTCATAGAAATTCCCCAAAATTATGGCAAAGCACATTTTTTCCAAACTAAAAATAGTAGAATAACCAGCAGGAGACCACTGATGTGTGGAATGATTTTGGTGACACTACACTCTGAATAATAGTGAAGTTATTGAATTTTTTGTAGTTTCTCTTTTCGGTGTTGCACTTTGTAGACGGTCCCTGCGCCCTCGTCTCACAGCTGGCTGACCATACAGACCAGAGTTTATGTCCAGACGCTCGTTTTGATTAACATACGGTTGTAGCTCGTTGTCTTCCTCACTACGGTAGGAAAGAGCTGTCGTTTGTGTTTTAACAAGGTTTCACTTATGAGTTATTGATCCGGGAAGTTCGAATCTGTGAATGTATTTCCAACTTTACCAAACTAAATCCTACCACATAAGTCAGTTACGTATCATGTCAAAACCGGCTGCGCTCGCTCGCTGTGCTGTAAGTTTCGTACTTCTGTTTCGAGAGGCTGCTGCTGTTTGAGAGGCTTTCACGTGAGATCATCGATGTGATGATGAGACTCCACCTGCGCAAACCGCGGACTCACTGAAGTTACTGTGAGTGACTACTGTGCACTCAGGTGGTTGTAATTAAAGTCAAGCTCGCTACGCTGACCGGGCCAGGGGCACAGAGGCCACTGTGGCCGTCGATGAGTTTTTTTTTCACGGGGCATCAAGGCCAAAGTGCAGGGCAACAGCGGCCATGAAATTCCCTCCCTGCATGCAGTTAATGCACTGTCTTTATACTTGAACATCATCTGATCGGCCTGATGTGATCTATTTTGAGAACTCCGATCAAAACCGATAGGGGCATTATCGGCCGATTGCGATCGGTTGCCGATCGATCGGTGCATCTCTAATTTTCATCACATGAAATTGTTGTGAAGTAATAAGTTTTGTTTGTTGTTAGCACCTTCATTATGTCTAACAAATTGTTACAGACCTGGGATTTGTTTTTATCAAAGTGGTGCTGTACTCAGAAACTGCGGGGGGCGACAAATCATACAAAATGACAATTTCTACATAATGATGCTGAATAGTTATTTGACTGTTAACAGACAATGAAAAGCTCTACAGGTATAAACCATTTATTAAACAATTGTGAAGGTTTTTAATCAGCAGGTGCAACTTTTTAGTCCCCGTAGAAATACTGTTCATAGATGTACTACACTCGCGTTTTGGCTCCCAGGAGGGCACTTTAGCGCGTGTTTTTTGCCGCACAGAGGCCACTTCAGCGCGTGTTTTGGCTCCCAAGAGGGCAGTTTATCATGTTTTAACCAGCCAAGAGGACAGTTTAGTGTGTTTTGCCAATCAAGAGGGCACTTTGACACGCTTTTTTGGCTTCCAAGAGGGCACTTTAGCACACGTTTTGGCTCCCAGGAGGGCACTTTAGCGTGCGTTTTTCAACAATTGAGCCACGAGGGGGGGCGACTGTCCCCCCCCCCCCATGATGATCTTCATCATTAATCATTCATTATTATTGATCACCAAATTTAACCCAAAGCTCCCTTTTAATGCTCTATGATCACTGCATGATGGTGCCCCGTGTGAGGCAGTGCACAACAACACTGTCTTTCATTTCTTATCAGTGATCACATCGTAAAAATATTAATGATGACCCTGGAATAGAACCTTGGGGCCAAACATTTTATTAATCTTAAGAAAGTTACTACCAGGACACAAAGGGGCTTTTACCCTGATAGAAGGACTGTTACTTTGATCACAAAATTATGTTATTTGTCTATAAATATTTGCCTCACCAACACTGACAAGAAAGGACTGAGAAATATCATAAAAATGTCAAAATACAATGGATAGGGGGCTTTAAGTTAAAGGTACTTGTTACATCACTGCGGTTAGTTTTGTCTGTCATCACCTCTCTGACAGTAAATATGGCAGTTTGGTAACTAACACACACACACACACAAAATATTTTTATTTCAGTGTATTTTTGTTTTTTGTATTGATTGTGATTGAAATGAAAGATAGTGAATATATGACAGTAAATGAGAAAAAAAATCAAAAATGTTAAGGCAATTTCATATGCTGCCATTTACTGATTTGGTTTGATTTTTTGATTTAAAGCATTAATTGAAAAGTGAATCAACAGAGAAAGTGTACTCTTATTTAAGTGTAAGATCAAACACAAAGTAAAGTCGTCATGGTGGAAGTGGCATCATCTCGGTACACATGAGGGCAGATGGGGGATGGAGGCATCAACGTCTCCTCACACAAACGGAAGGAACCCTATCGGTACATGGTCTATCATTCCAGTAGTTCCCTGTAAAAAGAAAAGAGTGACTGAGTACAACAAATGTCTTTGCAGCTAATTACTTCTTCTTGAGTCAGAGTAAATTTAAATATTATACTTGTTCCACAAACAAATAAAGATGAAACATGAACACAATTGGTATGTTTTTTTCTTGTTCTTAAAAAAAAAAAAAAAAACGGGGAAGTTTATAAGTAATATTCATATCACCGGAGTTGATTTGGGTGCAGTCTTCTCTTCCACGATAGTTGTCAGGCTGCTTGCGAGCCCAGCGAGTGTACCGGACCTTTGACCCATCAGTCCACATCCACTTTCGCTCCTGGAAGAGAAAACTGATTGCTGAACAGCTGCATTGATTGCAGGTTACAGATTTGTCTGCAGTGTCAAAGTATAAAAAGGACTCACCTGAATTGCATCAAACAGCCCGATCCAGGTAGCCCTATTAGAGCGAAGGACTCTTCTGATCAGTCCCCTGATCCAGGCATGTTCACTGTAGCTGCGGATTGAGGCCAGGTTCCCACCAAGACGAATGCAGTTGAGCTGATGGAGGAGACAGTGGGAGAAAACAGAGAAACAAAATCAGGAGAAAGAAGATACAAGATAGAGGAGAGAATACAAACTGGTTCTGAAAAGCTAAAACTTGATCATCGACTACCTGAAGGCCATGAAAGAGCGATTAACTACGCACCTCTGCATCAGCCATCGTCAGTCTTCTGGGTTGAACGATGAAATAGCGTGAGCCATACCGAGTCCAAACAGGATTCACAGGACGAGGACAGACTGCATCACAGTTTCCATGTTAGACAGACAAACAGGATGAAGCTCAAATCTGAGTCAGAAGTTTTACATCATATTCATTGGAGCTGGCAAGATACTACAGGTGAATTACATAAATAATTTAACTAATCAACATCGCCATGAAACTTCCCCAGTTGATCACTTACATCAACATTGAAATATGTCTACATTTTTGTTTTTAACTCTGGTTGTAGGCTGCCTGTATTTGTTTTGTGTATAAATTTAACTGGTGAAAAAATCTTACATATTGCACCTTAAGTCAATTACCTCAGAGTTTTCAGAAATGGTAGGCTTAAACAGGAAAATAATACAATTAATGAAATAATATCACCAATGAGGATCTGTCTATAAACTGTACAATAATTAGCATTTAAATGTCTAGAACAGAAATCTGAACTGAAATAGACACATAAATGTGTTTTTAGTTGTTTTCTATAGTCTGTAAGAGACATGTTATGGATTAATGTATGAATATATGATGGCTTCTCCTGTGGTGTCTCCCCTTTAAAAGAAATTGACTTTAACACCCTCCCACCGTCGGACTTGTTTGAAAGATGCTGTAATGACTTGGGCTCACTTCACAAACTTTGTGTCAGAGGTTTATATAAACAGTCTGATGACATTGTGTCATTTTATTGCTCCATCCCAGAGTGACAACAGCATTTTTTGCATTGATCAGAGTAGGTGGTGGTGTGTGTAATGAATCGAGCAAACCAGATGATGTGTTTAGGATGGACATCTGTCACTGGACAGAATTAAAAGTTGTAGCTACCTACGTTTCAAACCAAGACGAGCTCCTACGTGAATACGTCCCCCCTGTGAACATGAAGAAGATATTTGTTAAATCAGCTCAGAAGAGGTTTGTTGTAGTTAGATTAAAAAGTAGAAGTAGACGAAAATCTTTACTGATTATTATTGTTAAGAAAAAAGGGAAATAAAGTGTGAATTTCATACTGCTGAGGATGGAATAATAATTTCAGAAAAGTAGAAATGGTCTAATGTAGGTCTAAATAAAACAAACTTAATCATCACTTACGTCCAGCTGTCCGATGGCCAAACAGAGGAGCACAATGACAGGAAGAGCCGACCCCATCTCTAGAAAGTTATATTAAAGAACTTAGGTTGTTCAGATATCTATTAACAATAAAAATTACAGCAACTTATAGGTTTTGGTTATATACTTCTATTTGTGAAAGTACTCTCATTAAACTTCTGGTTCAATAGTTTATACTGCAGGTAAACTTGTTTACTTGAAATATTTTAATATCAACATATGTTAAAGGAAAACTGTAGTTTTGGTGAAAAAAATCAGAAGAGAAAAAACTGCCAAACCTAAGCTGACAATCAACCTCTTTTTGTTTTCATGAGTACAAGATACATAACACAATTTATACTGTTTTCCGTTGCTAATATGTGGCGGACCCTGCCACCTTTCTAGGTTTACAAACTCTGCGACCAGCTTGTTTATTCACTAGTGGGAAACAATTAATATTCCTGAGATTGTATTATTACTTCATAAAAATTCTGAGTTTAAATTTCTTTTCTGAAACTACATAGTGCCCTTTTAATATTTGTATATGTTATTTTGTAAAAGTATCACAGGTTTTTTATTTATGTATAATTTTACATTCTTATCCATGAAAAATAAAAGAATAAAGTTAAACACACATACAAATTCTGAATCTAATTCTTGAGCAAAATATTAAGTAATATATATTTTCCAAACATGTGTATAGTTATGTAGTTTTGTTAAATGTATCTCTGATAAGTTCATGAAAAATAATACTTTTAGTATTAAAAAGTAAAAAGTAAAATAAACTTCTTTCTTGGAAGGGAAGGTAGCACTGTAAACACCTACAACCTAGAGAGAGATTGCCTCATTAAGTAGACACGATGCAATCAGCTGATATATTTAGGTTTTCTACGATTACCTGTAAATCAGCACTGGGTTATTATCCTTTTCTAAAAGTCTTTTCTGTGAAGCTGGTGCTGTGATGAAAGACAAAGTTAAAACCTTACCGCGTTATGATGATCAGATTCAAGTTGCTCGTGCAGTAGCAGGTTGAAGGATGTCTTGGCAAAGGGAACGCAGCCTTTATATAGTTTTATTCTGGCGGCTTATTTCTTTAACTTGTTTGTCATCCACTGAACACAAGACTGTCTGTTTTCTTAATAAGTATTATTTTACATATTGCCGCAGCCCTGAGTAAATGTGTTCCTTAAACAATTCTATAAAAACATTTGGTTACAGTTTGGTTTGGTCCACTCGACACGTAAAAACAATAGTGTGGACTGTCGCGGTACACTGTCTACAGATACACATCGTGGTGTTTCATCTGAAATTTGATTCTAGTATCAATAAATTTAGGTAGAACATAAATAAAGGTTGCTCCTCAAGGGCAACCTGTCGGCTCTTTCTGGGAACACCATCTTCACAAACGAATCAACACCTTTCGTTTGAATGCCTCCACGCACCAGTTAAGTAGCAGTGTTGACCTGAATGATCCCAGGGAATAACTTCCAGTCAGCCACATGCCGTCTGCACGGGGACAACATTTTTACAGAGGACTACACAGGACTGATAGAGAGCTTCACCACATGGTGCAACAACAATCACCTGAAGATCAAGATCAGCAAAACCAAGTTCATTATGAGAAATAAACAATAATACTTGTGTGTGATCCTGTTTTTAATTGATGAATCTAACTGTCGTTGAAAATGTCTGTGGAACATCCATATTTTAAATATGTAGCTTCATGTTCTATCAGACAGCACAGAAGATTTCTAGGTAGGCACCCGAGGTTAATGTCACTGATTCAGTACCTGATCAAATGTGAAACACAATCTCCCTTCTTTTCCTGAGTTATGGCACTGAATATGGATAGGGACAGAATGGAATGGAAATACTCAAGAAAAGTATCTGTAATTGTACTTAAGGACAGTATTTGAGGAAACTGTACTTCATCCCAGAGAACATTAGTCCCAAATATCAGTTTTCAGTCTTCTTGATTTCCAATAATTCGTACTGGCCCCGAAAAACCCGTCGACCTCTGGGATGAATAATAGCCAGAATAGTATTTTAGCAGATTCAGATAAAGTCACAGTGAGGTTGACCTTTTAGAAAAAAATGCCGCCACTTCATAATTTTATTCTATGAGACATTTGTGGGAAGTGTGACATTTGCATTTCAAGTGTTATTGCTATAAACCTGTTTTTGACATCACAAAGACATCTGACAACCAAAGTCAAATCAGTTCAATTTGAGGAAATTACCTCGAGGTGTTTCTAAGATGTTGGGTTCCCAACTCGAGCGCAGGCATGAAAATACTTCCAAATGTCATTCTTCTGGCTTGTCAACTTCTGATCTAGTCGGCTGAACAAACCATAATTATCATTATTGCAGTGGACCGCATGCTTCTGCAAACACATCATATGAATGAGAGCATGAAATGTAAAATATAGTGACTCCTGTTTGGCTGTCGACACACCCACTGTACCAGGAACATGTTATACCTGAAAACAAGTCTTAAACAAACATATCATGAGTGTTCTGTCAAAGCTGCTGGCATGCTGCCCTCCCTCATCTCTTAAAGCTATATTTAATCTTCAGTTCACTCAAATGCTTTTTATTGTTATTATAACAATTATATTTTTAGTAACCGCTAACAATACACACCTGTTTCAAATATGTAATATTAGATGAGATGGAATAAGCAGATTATGAATGTGGAACACAATTTAATAATACTAAAGCATTCAGTCGAGAGTCTGACTGTTTGACTCACTTTGTTTTCTCATGTTTGTGCAGATGGCATGTATATAAATCAATCCTTCATATGTATGAATATACAGTAGGTATGTGTACCACCATACTAACCTGTTACTTTTCTCATTTCCTTTTATTATTCTAGATGTTTATCATCATTCATTGTTAATATTATTTCTAATAAACTAGATAAGATTTTTGCACCTGACAATGAAGAATTAAAGAATAAAGCATGTAGAGGGTTTTTCAGAGCACACTGTGGTACACGAGTCTGACCTGTTGTTGTGCAAATACACTGCTCAAGCATTCAGTAATGATCGTGGGGTAAGATAACTTGTTAAGCTGTTGCCAAAGCCTTTGGTCGTATCCCATGGCCTTCTTCTGTTGATGAAACGTGATGAGAATCCTCCACTGAGATTCAAGACCAGAACTGACACCACTAACCCAACTGGGACTATTTTCAGAAGAGGACAATACAAAGCTCGATTTTTAGACAAAGTTAATTTTTTACATTGTTACGGCCCTTAGCCCATGGCTGTGTCCTGTGTGTAGTGGATGTGTCTGTGTGTGGCAGGTTGCAGGGGATGGCTGATTGGGAGCACCTGGGCCTGGCTCCACAGCTGATTTAAGCCGGCTGGTTTAAGTCCTCTCTCTCTCTTTCCTCAGGATTGACACCCTGCTGCTGCTGCTGCAGCTGTTTTGTTTTGTTCTGTTCTGTTCTGTTCTGTTCTGTTCTTTTCTGCACTGGACAACATGCACCTCACATTTGACACCACATACAAGCACCCTCTTACAATACTGATATGCACTTTCACACTCCATGGTACATTTAATTTGTGTTTATAATCAATAAACATAGCTCTTTTGTTTTCATCCCACGTCAATTATCCATATTTTGTTGCAGCCTTGGAGCCAGTCGTAACATCAATTTCTTTGTTAACATTTTTTGTAAAGTGTTGCAGATTATAGATCAACAACAACATAACATCATTGTTTGCCTGACTGGCCATCAGATTTGGGCTCCTGATAGTCATTTACTGCCAGTCAAGTACGAGGAGCTGCTTCATCCAAAAGAGCGGTGAGGGCTGCTCTCATAAAAACACGACTGCTGAGTCGATCACACCTCTGACTCCTGCACCTAACCAGAGAAAATGTACCTCAAAGATTTAACAGTTCTCAGATTCAACATGCCTGAGGCAGACTGAGGTGCCAGGACACTCATTAAGGTCTTCTCAAAAGAGGCTGAGTCACGTTCGCCACCTAGTGCTAAAATTCTGTATTACTAGTCTAGTTTGGAATTTGGTGTATGTCATTTGTTTACACTGGGCTAACCCTCCTTAGGATGAGCAACATAACCAGGCTCAGCAGCCTCCCCAGACATCATGACAAAGGTAAAAAAAAGACCAAAAGGACAATGTCTGAGGAGAGAAAGAGAGCAACCAAGCAAGAGACACGAGTCTCAGACTGGCTTTTAGTCTATAAGCCCATTTCTAAAGATAATCAGCTGTTAGCACGTTAAAGCCAGATGTAATGTTTGTGAAACCTTTGACTGCAGCATGGGAAAAGCACAGACATGATGATGACTTCTTCTGGAGACACCAACATGCTTTTATTCTGATAGAAAGAATGAAGTGTTCATCTTCACTTCCTGTCGCTCCTCTCGCTGTTTAAAGTCAGACTGCTGTGTCGTCACATTCACACTGCAGCTCTGTGATCAAACCTACAGTCAGTCATGAAGAATATATCAAGAAGCACACACAGAAACATCTGCTCAGATTACATAATGACTCCTGAACGTGTTGTTTTAATATTCCTGTTTTCTTATTGTTGTTTTCATTGTTTGCTTTAGTTTCATCCATATATACTTCACATATATAAAGTGTTTTTTCATCTTCTGTTTATTCTGATGATTATTTTACTGCTTTTTCACTATAATATAATCCTTCATTTTATGTCATTTGATTGTTCTCACATTTAAATAGTTTGGACTTTCTTATCACATGTATTTGTTGTAAAGCAGCACATCGTCAGTTTCTAATGAGCATTCTTAAAAAAACCTAAGAACCTTTCACAGACATTTGTAATATTAGTTTTATAATAATTTATGTTTGTCGTTGTTTTTCCACTCTTTCCACAACAAACCTTTCTTGATGTGTAAATACACTAACACATGAACACACAAATACAAAAAAAGTTACGAAAGCAAAAAAAACTGACCCAATTTTTATTTCTAATTTAATTATAACTCATTAATAAACCAATCAAATTGAACAATTCGAAAGTGATTTATTGATGATAAGCATCAAATTTAAAAAGATTTTGTGACTTATTTTCTGTCATTATTGTGTTTTGAAACAATTACTCAATAATTGGACTTTACAACAGCAGAAAGTTTCATTCATTAAATTATAGAATACATTACATTTTTTAAGTTTAAATGTGAAATTTAAACACAGAATAAGTAAAACAACATACTCATGACTTATACCAAACACAAGTTATTGATTTATTCATAATTATGTTATTTTGGTTATTTTAATGCATCATTTCATATGTGGTAAATTCATTCATCATTATAAAGTTTTATATTAATATTCAGGTGGCAGCTTCAGGACTCTGTACCCGGGTCCGTTCTGGTTCTACAGTGGCAGTAAATA
The DNA here is from genome assembly GCF_900880675.1 of Sparus aurata. Lineage (NCBI taxonomy): Eukaryota > Metazoa > Chordata > Actinopteri > Spariformes > Sparidae > Sparus > Sparus aurata. The sequence goes on from NC_044193.1 coordinate 1,069,575, forward strand.
ACTAAGTATATATTTACTAAAGTACACAACTTATTGATGATATTTAACTATTTTATCTTTGACTTCATATTTCTGCTTGTCAACAGCTCGCAGAGAAATAATTAGATGAAAAATTAAAATTTGCACACAGCTGCAGGGTCTTTCATTCATGCAGTGAATCATGTGAGATGAAGTTTTTCTCAACGCGTTCCTGCCCGTGGAGGGGTGACTCGACCTGCAAGTCTCAGGACCATCAAACCAATTCCAACAAGCTTTTTATTAACCATGTCACTCAAACAGCCGGTGTGTACACCTCAGTGATTGTGATTTTTGTCTACAATATCATGCTGCAAAAGGACCTACCGTGCACCCGCAAAGAACAACACGCAGTATGTTATATCTGCCTCAGCCAGCATGTTTAAGTTTAATCTTTATGCTCTGGATCAACAAAACATTTCAGACAGCATTTACATACATCGGTCACGCTGGATATAAATGTCACTTTTGTGCTGTTTGTTGGATTCCTGTTGGGAAATCAGTTTGTGTTGGTTCTCTGTGGGTAGTGTCAGTGTTACTGGATGGACACTGGTTAGTCTGCTGTTGAAACAAAGAGACTCATCAGAAGTTAGCTTGTAAGAAAAAGGCAACGAGCTGATGACTGTCGCTGTTTTACAAGAATTGGATGTTGGTCTGCAGGTGGCGAAAAACAAATCTCCAGGTTCATTTTGACATTTATAAAGAGAGACTTTACATTTTTAATTTAGAATTAAAAAAGTCAAGGCAGTCCTTCTTCTCAGACATTATCACCAAGAACAAAAATAATGCTCGTGCCTTGTTTGCTACTGTCGACAGGTTAACAAACCCTCCTGTGCCAGTAGCAGCTGAACATCTGTCTACCAGGGCCTGTAATGAATTTGCATCATTCTTCACTGCCAAAATTCAGAACATTAGACAAGCGGTCAGTGCCACTCTACCAGGTACTGGAGGTGTGTTGTCGTTTTGTCCACCTAAACCCAACTCTAATACCCTGACACAATTTGATCCAATTAATGACAAAAACCTTCAAGACATTATACAGCATTTGAAGTCTTCCTCCTGCAGCCTGGATATTTTACCAGCAGGGTTCTTCAAAAAAGTTTCAGACTGCATGATTCCAGACCTGCTACAGATTGTTAACACATCTCTTCTCTCAGGTGTCTTCCCCCAAGCCATTAAGACAGCAGTCATTAAACCACTCCTGAAGAAGAGAACTCTAGACACATTAGTAATGAATAACTATAGGCCCATTTCAAACCTCCCAATTTTAAGTAAAATAATTGAAAAAGCTGGCTTTCAACAGCTGAACAATTACTTAATAATAAATGGCTGTTTTGATGTTTTCCAATCAGGATTTCGACCACATCACAGCACTGAGACGGCCCTCGTTAAGGTCTTCAACGACATTCATTCAAACACAGACAGCGGAAAAATCTCAGTCTTAGTATTACTGGATCTCAGTGCTGCGTTTGACACAGTCGACCATAATATACTACTGGACCGACTGGAAAACTGGGTTGGACTCTCTGGTACAACACTAAAGTGGTTTAAATCTTATCTAAATGAGAGAGATTACTTTGTGTCTATTGGTGACTACACATCTGAACGGATGAAAATGACAAGCGGAGTACCCCAAGGCTCCATTCTGGGGCCTCTACTATTCAACATTTACATGCTCCCTCTAGCTCAAATAATGGAAAACAATGAAATTTGCTACCATAGTTATGCAGATGACACACAAATTTACATAACCATATCACCAGGGGACTATAATCCCATACATACCCTGAGTAGATGCATCGAACAAATCAATGATTGGATGTGTCAGAGTTTTCTTCAGTTAAACAAAGATAAGACTGAAATAATTGTTTTTGGATCCAAGGAAGAACGACTTAAAGTCTCTGCTCAGCTTCAGTCTGTAATGTTGAAAACTACAGACCAAGTCAGAAACCTCGGTGTGACTATGGACTCAGACATGAATTTCAGCAGCCATATTAAGACAGTTACAAAGTCAGCCTAGTATCACCTTAAGGATATATCCAGGATAAGAGGACTTATGTCTCGGCAGGATTTGGAGAAACTTGTTCACGCATTTATCTTCAGCAGACTCGACTACTGTAATGGTGTCCTTACAGGACTCCCTAAAAACTCCATCAGACAGCTGCAGCTGATTCAGAACGCTGCTGCTCGAGTCCTAACAAGAACCAAAAAAGTAGATCACATCACTCCAGTTCTTAGATCTTTACACTGGCTTCCTGTCTATCAAAGAATAGATTTCAAAGTCCTGTTGTTGGTTTATAAAGCATTGAATGGTTTCGGGCCAAAATACATTTCTGATCTGCTGCCGCGTTATGAACCATCCAGACCTCTGAGATCGTCAAGTACCGGTCTGCTTTCAGTCCCCAGAGTCAGAAGGAAACATGGAGAAGCAGCTTTCAGTTACTATGCGCCACATATTTGGAACAAACTCCCTGAAAATTGCAGGTCTGCTCCAACTCTCACCTCTTTTAAATCAAGACTTAAAACATTTCTTTTTGCCACTGCTTTTAACTGAAACAAGTCAAGTCTCTCAAGAGTTGTTTTTTTTTTGTTTTTTTTATAATGCAATTTTTAATGTCTTTTAAATGAAATGTTTATGTCTTTTAATGTAATTTGTGTGTGCCTGTAAAGCACTTTGAGTTGCCTTGTGTCTGAATTGTGCTATACAAATAAACTTGCCTTGCCTTGCCTTGCAGGAAACCGATTTTTAAGGATGACGTTAGACATTATCAGACACTACATCAGTTACAGAGAGATTGTATAGAGAGTTTATGATTTATATACTTCCACTTACAACAGCAAATACATCACAAACACGTTTTATATCAACATAATGAGGAAATGCTCCTCATAAGCATTCTATAAACGTGTGTTGGCGGCTTCACTGACAATGTATCAACTGAAGCATGCTTTATGCTTTTCGTGGTTCTGTTTAGAGAACTCACAGCTGTTGCTGTAGGTCACCCAACCTGTTGAACGAACCTGAATAAAGACAGTACTCAGGATATGAACCCCTGAAAATTACATTTTCCCCAAAATATGACAAAACAAATTGATATCATAGAGTATAAATGGAATTATTAAGATACAGGGCGGTTTGGCTATAAAGACACCTCACTTGGTTTCTATTGGGATTTCTTCACATGTTTGAGCAAATAAAAAAGACTTCAGAAAGGAAGTGAGTCCTTTAGTTGTTAGCTGGATGTCTCTATTGTCCTTTGTTATCAAAAGTAATGGAATTCAAGATAATCTGAAATCAAAATACAGAAGTCAGCTTGGAAGGATATAATATAACATACTAACGTGATATTTTTAATGAATGAATGATAGATTTATAGTTAATTAAACTTTAGTTAAAGCAACATTATTTAGCTTTTTGTCCTAAAAATAACAGCTTCAGAATCATTTGGATGGTGAAGTGTCTTGTTATAGAGTTGACAGTGTAATTTGTTTCTGCACTATGTGACCTCATTGGGAGAATCACAGCGTAACATACATGTTTACTTCAACATACATGTATTCATCGCATAAAATTGTTGTGAAGTAATAAGTTTTGTTTGTTGTTAGCATCTACATTATGTCTGACAAATTGTTACAGACCTGGGATTTGTATTTATCAAAGTGGTGCTGCACTCAGAAACTGCGGGGGGCGACAAATCATACAAAATGACAATTTCTACATAATGATTCTGAATAGTTATTTGACCGTTAACAGACAATGAAAAGCTCTACAGGTATAAACCATTTATTAAACAATTGTGAAGGTTTTTAATCAGCAGGTGCAACTTTTTAGTCCCTGTAGAAATGCTGTTCATAGATGAACTACACAAGTCCAAGTTTATAATTCTGATACAGAACAATAAATTACAGTATCATCAGCATAGAACAGTCTTTGGACCCACAGATGAAGTCATTCATTGTGGAAGTTAAAATGTACTCTGAACTGAACTTGGTGTCCCAGAATTCTCCATTCTTCACACCTAGGTGCAAGATTCAGCTCTGAGCTACTGTTGGTCAGGATGACTGACCCCCTCTGACCAGATAGTCAGAATACATCAGACCTTGCACAGCAAGAACAACATTGTTCAACATTGGAATCCCGACCTTCTCCCGTAACCACCAGCTCCTTTTCTTCAAAGACTGGTAACGCTGAACTGGGCTTAGATAGCATAGCATAGCACAGCTAAGCACAGGACTTTAAACACTGGCTGATGTGATGCATATGTGTTCCATTTATGTGTTTGAGACTGATCTGGTGAATCTTCTCCAAGGGTGGTGCCTCGAGGTGATCTAATGTAAATTGGATAATTTTCTGTATCATAATTAATGATCATCATCATCAATCATTTATTATTATTGATCGCCAAATTTAACCCAAAACTCCCTTTTAATGCTCTATGATCACTGCATGATGGTGCCCCGCGTGAAGCTGTGCACAACAACACTGTCTTTCATTTCTTATCAGTAATCACATCATAAAAATATTAATGATGACCCTGGAATAGAACCTTGGGGCCAAACATTTTATTAATCTTAAGAAAGTTACTACCAGGACACAAAGGGGCTTTTACCCTGATAGAAGGACTGTTACTTTGATCACAAAATTATGTTATTTGTCTATAAATATTTGCCTCACCAACACTGCAAAGAAAGGAATCAGAAATATCATGAAAATATCAAAATTCAGTGGAGGGGGGCTTTAAGTTAAAAATACTCATTACATAACTGCGGTGAGTTTTGTCTGTCATCACCTCTCTGACATTAAATGTGACACACACACACACACAATTAAAGAAACGTATTATGCTTAAAGAATATTTTTATTTCAGTGTATTTTTTTTGTGTTGTTTGTGGTTGAAATGAAAGATAGTGAGTATATGACAGTCAATGAGAAATTAATCAAAAATGTTAAATCATAGTTTAATTAGGCAATCAAATATGCTGCCATTTACTGATTTGGTTTGATTTAAAGCATTAATTGAAAAGTGAATCAACAGAGAAAGTTTGCTCTTATTTAAGTGTAAGATCAAACACAAAGTAAAGTCGTCATGGTGGAAGCGGCATCATCTCGGTACACATGAGGGCAGATGGAGGATGGAGGCATCAACGTCTCCTCACACAAACGGAAGGAACCCTATCGGTACATGGTCTATCATTCCAGTAGTTCCCTGTAAAAGGAAAAGAGTGACTGAGTACAACAAATGTCTTTGCAGTTAATGACTCCTTGAACTGATCAGAGTACATTTAAATATAATGCTTGTTCCACAGACAAATAAAGATGAAACATGAACACAATTATCATATTGTTTTCTTGTCTGTAAAAAAACATTGGGAAGTTTAGAAATAATTTTCATATCACCGGAGTTGATTTGGGTGCAGTCTTCTCTTCCACGGTAGTTGTCAGGCTGCTTGCGAGCCCAGCGAGTATACCGGACCTTTGACCCATCTGTCCACAACCACTTCCGCTCCTAGAAGAGAAAGCTGATTGCTGAACAGCTGCATTGATCGCAGGTTACAGATATGTCTGCAGTGTCAAAGTATAAAAAGGACTCACCTGAATTGCATCAAACATCCCAATCCAGGTAGGCCTATAAGAGCGAAGGACTCTTCTGATCAGTCCCCTGATCCAGGCGTGTTCACTGTAGCTGCGGATTGAGGCCAGGTTCCCACCAAGACGAATGCAGTTGAGCTGATGGAGGAGACAGTGGGAGACAACAGAGAAACAAAATCAGGAGAAAGAAGATACAAGATAGAGGAGATAATACAAGATGGTTCTGAAAAGCTAAAACTTGATCATCGACTACCTGAAGGCCATGAAAGAGCGATTAACTACGCACCTCTGCATCAGCCATCGTCATTCTTCTGGGCTGAACGATGAAATAGCGCGAGCCATACCGAGCCCAACCAGGATTCACAGGACTAGGACAGACTGCATCACAGTTTTCATGTTAGACAAACAGGATGAGGCTCAAATCTGAGTCAGAAGTTTTACATCATATTCATTGGAGTTGCCAAGACACTACAGGTGAATTATGTAAATAATTTAACTCATCAATGTCACCATAAAACTTCCCCAGTTGATCACTTACATCATCATTGAAATCTGTCTAAATTTTTGTTTTTAAATCTGGTTGTAGGCTGCCTGTATTTGTTTTGTGTATAAATTTAACTGGTGAAAAAATCTTACATATTGCACCTTAAGTCAATTACCTCAGAGTTTTCAGAAATGGTAGGCTTAAATAGGAAAATAATACAATTAATGAAATAATATCACCAATGAGGATCCGTCTATAAACTGTACAATAATTAGCATTTAATTGTCTAGGACAGAAATCTGGACTGAAATAGACACATACGTGTGTTTTAGTTGTTTTCTATAGTCTGAAAGAAGACATGTTATGGATTAATGTACGAATATATGATGGCTTCTCCTGTGGTGTCTCCTCTTTTAAAGAAATTAACTTTAACACCCTCCCACCATCAGAACCATTTGAAAGATGCTGTAATTACTTGGGCTCACTTCAAATAATTTGTGTCAGTGGTTTATATAAACAGTCTGATGACACTGTGTAATTTTATCGTTCGATTCCAGAGTGACAACAGTGTTTTTTGCATTGATCAGAGTAGCTGGTGGTGTGTGTAATGAATCGAGCAAACAAGATGATGTGTTTGGGATGAACTTTTGTCACTGGACAGAGTTGAAAATTGTAGCTACCTACGTTTAAAACGAGGAACACTTCGCCCCTGTGAACATGAAGAAGACATTCATGAAATCAGCTCAGAAGGTGTTTGTTGTAGTTAAATCAAAAAGTAGAAGTAGACAAAAAATCATTACTGATTATTACTGTGAAGAAAAAAGGGACATAAAGTGTGAATTTCGTACTGCTGAGGATGGAATAATAATTTCAGAAAAGTAGAAAGGGTCTAATGTAGGTCTGAATAAAACAAACTTAATCATCACTTACGTCCAGCTGTCCGATGGCCAAACAGAGGAGCACAATGAGAGGAAGAGCCGACCCCATCTCTAGAAAGTTATATTAAAGAACTTAGGTTGTTCTGACATCAATTAACAATCAAAATTACAGTAACTTATAGGTTTTGGTTATATACTTCTCTTTGTGAAAGTACTCATTAAACTACTGGTTCAATAGTTTTATACTGCAGGTAAACTTGTTTACTTGAAATATTTCAATATCAACATATGTTAAAGGAAAACTGTAGTTTTGGTGAAAAAAATCAGAAGAGAAAAATCTGCCAAAACACACTTAATAATCAAACCCTCTTTGTTTTCAGGACTACAAGATACATAACACAATTTGTACTGTTTTCCTTTGTTTATATGTGGCGGACCCTGCCACCTTTCTAGGTTTACAAACTCTGCGACGAACTTGTTTATTCACTAGTGGGAAACAATGATTATTCCTGATATTGTATTATTACTTCATTAACATCGTAAATATTAAAATTCTGAGTTTGAATTTCTTCTCTCAAACTACATAGTGCCCTTTTAATATTTGTATATATTATTTTGTAAAAGTATCACAGGTTTTTTTATTTAGGTATAATTTTACATTCTTATCCTTGAAAAATAAAAGAATACAGTGAAACACACATACAAAATCTGAATCTAATTCTTGAGCAAAATATTAAATAATATATATTTTCCAAACATGTGTATACTTATGTAGTTTTGTTAAATGTATCTCTGATAAGTTCATGAAAAATAATACTTTTAGTTTAACAGCAGAATATTAAAAGTCAAATAAACTTCTTTCTTGGAAGGGAAGGTAGCACTGTAAACACCTACAACCTAGAGAGAGATTGCCTCATTAAGTAGACACGATGCAATCAGCTGATATATTTAGTTTTTCTATGATTACCTGTAAATCAGCACTGGGTTATTATCCTTTTCTAAAAGTCTTTTCTGTGAAGCTGGTGCTGTGATGAAAGACAAAGTTAAAACCTTACCGCGTTATGATGATCAGATTCAAGTTGCTCGTGCAGTAGCAGGTTGAAGGATGTCTTGGCAAAGGGAACGCAGCCTTTATATAGTTTTATTCTGGCAACTTATTTCTTTAACTTGTTTGTCATCCACTGAACACAAGACTGTCTGTTTTCTTAGTAAGTATTATTTTACATATTGCCGCAGCCTTGAGTAAATGTGTTCTTTAAACAATTCTATAAAAACATTTGGTTACGTGAGACATCAGCGCCACTTGACACATATTGTAAAAACAATAGTGTGAACTGTCGCAGTACACTGTCTAAGGATACACATCGGGCTGTTTCATCTGAAATTTGATTCTAGTATCAATAAATTTAGGTAGAAAATAAATAAAGGTTGCTCCTCAAGGACAAGGAATAACTTCCAGTCAGACACATGCCGTCTGCACGGGGACAACATTTTTACAGAGGACTACACAGGACTGATAGAGAGCTTCACCACATGGTGCAACAACAATCACCTGAAGATCAAGATCAGAAAAAACAAGTTCATTATGAGAAATAAACAATAATACTTGTGTGTGATCCTATTTTTGATTGATGAATCTAACTGTGGTTGAAGATCTCTGGGAAACATCCATATTTTAAATATGTAGCTTCATGTTCTGTCAGACAGAACAGAAGATTTCTAGGTAGGCACCCGAGGTTGATGTCACTGATTCAGTACCTGATCAAATGTGAAACACAATCTCCCTTCTTTTCCTGACTTATGGCACTGAATATGGATAGGGACAGAATGGAATGGAAATACTCAAGAAAAGTATCTGAAAACTGTACTTAAGGACAGTATTTGAGTAAACTGTACTTCATCGGTCCCAAATATCAGTTTTCAGTCTTCTTGATTTCCAATAATTCTTAATGTCCCTGTAAAAGACAGCAAACCTCTGAGATGAATAATAGCCAGAGTAGTATTTTAGTTGATTATGATAAAGTCACAGTGAGGTTGACCTTTGAGATATAAAATGCCACCACTTCATCATTTTATTCTATGAGACATTTGTGGGAAGTGTGAAATTTGCATTTCAAGTGTTACTGCGATAAATCTGTTTTTGACATCACAAAGACATCTGACAGCCAAAGTCAAATCAGTTAATCCCTGGGTCCAAGTGGACGTTTCTGCCAAATTTGAGGAAATTACCTCGAGGTGTTTCTAAGATGTTGGGTTCCCAACACGAGTGCAGACATGAAAGTACTTCCAAATGTCATTCTTATGGCTTGTCAACTTGTGATCTAGCCGGCTGAACAAACCTTAAGTATCATTATCGCAGTGGACCGCATGCTTCTGCAAACATATCATATGAATGAGAGCATGAAATGTAAAATATACTCAAACAAAAGAAGCGCATGACTACTGTTTGGCTGTTGACACATCCACTGTACCAGGAAGATGTTTTAGCTGAAAACAAATCTAAAACAAACATATCATGAGTGTTCTGTCAAAGCTGCTGGCATGCTGCCCTCCCTCATCTCTTCAAGCCATATTTAATCTTCAGTTCACTCAAATGCTTTTTATTGTTATTATAACAATTATATTTCCAGTAACCGCTACCAATACACACCTGTTTCAAATATGGAATATTAGATAAGATGGAATAAGCAGATTGTGAATGTGGAACACAATTTAATAATGCTGAAGCATTCAGTCGAGAGTCTGACTGTTTGACTCACTTTGTTTTCTCATGTTTGTGCAGATGGCATGTATATAAATCAATCCTTCATATGTATGAATATACAGTAGGTATGTGCACCACCATACTAACCTGTTACTTTTCTCATCTCTTTCATTATTTTATATTTCTATCATCATTCATTGTTAATATTATTTCTAATAAACTAGATAAGATTTTTGCACCTGACAATAAAGAATTAAAGAATAAAGCATGTAGAGAGTTTTTCAGAGCACACTGTGGTACACGAGTCCGACCTGTTGTTGTGCAAATACACTGCTCAAGCATTCAGTAATGATCGTGGGGTAAAATAACTTGTTAAGCTGTTGCCAAAGCCTTTGGTCGTATCCCATGGCCTTCTTCTGTTGATGAAACATGATGAGAATCCTCCACTGAGATTCAAGACCAGAACTGACACCACTAACCCAACTGGGACTATTTTCAGAAGAGGACAATACTAAGACTAAGTTTAGACTAAGTTAATTTTTTTCATCAATTTCTTTGTTAGCATTGTTTGTAAAGTGTCGCAGATTGTAGATCAACAACAGTCATTTACTGCCAGTCAAATACGAGGAGCTGCTTCATCCAAAAGAGAGGCGAGGGCTGCTCTCATAAAAACACGACTGCTGAGTCGATCACACCTCTGACTCCTCCACCTAACCAGAGAAAATGTACCTCAATGATTTAACAGTTCTCAGATTCAATATGCCTGAGGCAGAATTGTTGAGACTCAGTCTGGTTAAGGTCATGTGTTTTTGTTTGTGGTCTTCCTGTTTTAATTTGTAATTCTTACCCTTCCCTCTCGTTTCAGGTGTCTTGACTTCCTGCCCTCATGTTCTCCTGTGTGCTGATTTGCAGCAGCCCCGCCCTGTTTGTTCTCACCTGTGTCTGTGTCTCCCCCTCCCCTTGTGTATTTAAGTCCTGTGCCTAGTGTCTGTCCTTGCCAGTTTGTCCTGTTGTCACGTCGAGTGTCCCAGCCTTTTTCCTTGAGTTCTATAGTCAAGTCAGCAGCTCTTAGTTCCAGTTTAGTGTTTGCTGCCATTCTGTTTTGCCTTGCCTTGTGCATTAAATTTGAGTTCTTTTCTGAACCGCTCTCTGTGTATCCAGTCATGCATTTGAGTCCCTGCCACTGACCCCTCTCAGAATGAGGTGCCAGGACACTCATCAAGGTCTTCTCAAAAGAGGCTGAGTCACGTACGCCACCTAGTGCTAAAATTCTGTATTACTAGTCTGGTTTGGAATTTGGCTGATGTCACATGTTTACACTGGGCCAACCCTCCGTAGGATGAGCAAGATAACCAGGCTCAGCAGCCTCTGCAGACATCATGACAGAGGTAAAAAAAAGACCAAAAGGACAATGTCTGAGGAGAGAAAGAGAGCAACCAAGCAAGAGACACGAGTCTCAGACCGGCTTTTAGTCTATAAGCCCATTTCTAAAGATAATCAGCTGTCAGCACGTTAAAGCCAGATGTTATGGTCGATGGTTCAGGTTACGTTAGCTTGACATGCTGTTACTATTCTCAGTTGTGTGTGGCGTTTGTGAAACCTTTGACTGTAGCATGGGAAAAGCACAGACATGATGATGACTTCCCCTGGAGACACCAACATGCTTTTATTCTGATAGAAGGAATGAAGTGTTCATCTTCACTTCCTGTCGCTCCTCACGCTGTTTAAAGTCAGACTGCTGTGTCGTCACATTCACACTGCAGCTCAGTGATCAAACCTACAGTCAGTCATGAAGAAAATATCAAGAAGCACACACAGAAATATCTGCTCAGATTACATAATGAGCAACTCCTGAACGTGTTGTTTTAATATTCCTGTTTTCTTATTGTTGTTTTCATTGTTTGCTTTAGTTTCATCCATATATACTTCATATATAAAGTGTTTTTTTCATCTTCTGTTTATTCTGATGATTATTTTACTGCTTCTTCACTATAATATAATCCTTCATTTTGTGTCATTTTATTGTTTTCACATTTAGATAGTTTGACCTTTTTTATCGCATGATTTTGTTGTATAACGGCGCATTGTCGGCTTCTAATGAGCATCCTTAAAGTAAGGGATAATGCCCAACGAGGTGAGATGTGGAGGGGCATCCAGGCCCTTACCAACTACAAGATCACATCCTGCAGCAGCAGCAGCACCCTGGCAGAGGAGCTGAACAGCTTCAGGAAAACAGGTGCTATGACAAGAGCTATTTGAGGATGCTCTTCATGGACTACAGTTCAGCGTTCAATACAATCACCCCAGACATTCTTCTCAGCAAACTGATGCAGATCCCCCTCCCCACCTGCATCTGGATTAAAAACTTTCTGTCGAGCCGCCCACAATCCGTGAGACTTGGCCCCCACCACTCCTCCACACTCACACTCAGCACTGGTTCCCCACAAGGCTGTGCTTTGAGCCCTCTACTGTACACCTATGACTGCTCTCCAACCCACCGAACCAACTGCATGATAAAATATGCAGACGATACCACTGTGGTTGGATGCATCTGTGACGGGGACGAGACAGCGAGCAGCTACACTTTCTGGTGTCCTCAGGAAAAGCAATCTCGACACAAAGCTGCTGCTGGCCTTCTACCACTCGTCTGTGGTGAACGTAATAACGCACTGCCTGAGTGCGTAGTACGCAGGCTCCACAGCTGAGGACAGGAGGGCAGTGGAGCGGGTCATAAACACTGCACAAAAGATCATCGGCTGCCCTCTGCCCAGCCTGGAAAACTCAGAAGAAACAAGGCCATCACAGGAGACCCCTCACCGCCTGCCTACCCCCTGTTGGTTCTGTTGCCCTCTCACAGAATAAGTAAATACATGTTCTCATAATGTATAACTAATACTGCCAGTTGATTTTTAAAAATTATTTATGTTTTCTTATCTTTATGCATTATTTCACTGTCAGTTAACTCATTTATAATATTAAGTGTTATTTTATCATTATAAGGTTTTATATTAATATACACGTGGCACCTTCAGGTCTCCGTTCCTGGGTCTGTTTCGGTTCTACAGTGGTGGAAAGTAACCACATAAATATTTACTCCAGTGCAGAACTTATTAATGATATTTAAGTATTTTTGTCCTTTTACTTCATATTTCTCGTCAACAGCTTGCAGAGAAATGATTAAGAACTGACAAACTGGCACCTCAGGGGCACAAAACCTAAACCACCTTCAGGGGCCTCAAATCCACAGGTGAACAGACCTGTGCGCCATGGACAGGGGACCAGTATGGACGACGAGAGGTTGCAGCACAAAAAACTGAGGACTTATGTGCCCTCAGGCCTCAAAAGAGCCAGAGAAAATTGTTTGTGATCATCATTTGGCCCTGTTAGAGATGCAATAAAGTCTTTCTTTGACAACGGTGTATGTTTGTGTGTTTGCCTCACCAACACCACTCACCAAAAAAAAATAAAATAAATAAAAATGGGGTCAAGCACTTGCCTGTCCTGAACACCAGGGCTGGAGTCAGGAGGCATGTACCAGCTCAATCCAGCAGGGGTCCTCCTTCCATTGCTAAGTGAGTGTTTTTCACCTCTCTTCCTGCTCTCCACAAGCCTCACAGGCTGATCTGCAGGCCTAAAAACAAAATACAAAAACATTAATAACAAGCGTGGAAAATAATTGTGGTGAAACAATGTTTATTTTGAATTCAAAGGTGTACTTTTTATATGTACTCAAACACACAGCTGCACCCATGCACAACCTGATGCACCTCTAATTGGTACAATGGTCGGTGTGGATACGCACAACTGTGGGCAGGACTCTGTGCCCGTGCACTGGACCCACAACATGTGGCGATTTATGAAACACTCCACCCTACCTAACCTAGCCAGCTGCCCGGGGCCTGCTCACCTTGCCGATCTACACCATCATGGTACAATCCATTGAACATCCAACGCCCGATATGTTGAACTTCAAGGGACCTTAAAACCTCAAAATTTCAGTTAAAATACGTTGGTAAGGGGCGCTGTTTAGCTCAGTTGGTAGAGCGGGCGTCCCATGTGCAGAGGCTTTGTCCTGGCTGCGGCGGCCCTGGGTTTGAGTCCCGGCCTGGCGCCCTTTACCGCGTGTCTCTCTCCCCCTCTCTCTCATCCCGTTTCCTGTCATATCTTCAGTTGTACTATCAATAAAGACAATTAAAGGCCAAAAAAAAATAAAAATAAAAAATGGTAATGCTCAGCATGATGCCTTTGGAAGTAAAGCCTTCACTTTCAAACGTTTTCAGGGACAACAAGGGATTGAATGTTTTGTTTTATTATTATGGTCAAAACATTTACAACTATTTACAATATACAGCATAAATAACTATTTATACATTATTATTAATATTAAATATTAACAAAAACAATTTAAAAAAAAAAACAGTATTAAAAGAGTTACAAGTGATGTACAGTAACAGGCTGAGCAGGAGTCCCTGCAGTGCTGCTGGGCTTGATGGGATGCCACAATAAAGACCCTGGCGTCAGTGGGACATCATCTGGGTCGGTACTCAGGGTGTTTGGGGGTCCAGTCTCTTCTGTCTACCACATCGTCCATCAACTGGGTTTGCAGTTCTGACTCGATCGAAGGCTGCCATGTCATTAAGAATGAAGAAAGAGGCAAGAATTATGATTTCATAATATCATTATAATAATAATAAATCATTACAACAAACAAAAATATCTACCAAACACATTAAATAGGAATAATGCTTTTAAAATTAAAATAAAACCATATGTGGTGATCAGCATTTTATATGTCTAGCATTAACGTAATGTGTCGGTATGTTAAAGACACCAAACTGTTAGCTAGCTAATGATGATAATATTGATAACATTACTGTGGGTTCAGAACAGGTTTACCTCTCCACAGTCCTCTCTACCAGAGACAAATCAGCGCCGCTTCTCCTCTTCCTCCACAAGCAGGAGGATTAAAAAATAAATCAAGAATTCCTGTAGCTAAAACAGATTTGAAAGTAAAACTTTACTCTTCTTGTCTCTCTAGCGGACCTGGGCTGCAGAAATAGTGATGTACCGGTATGGGCGGGAACATCTGGTGACATAACCAGGAAATGCTCCGAAGTCTATACTGTCCCACGAAACAATGGTTGATGTGGTCTCGCAGGTCTCTTTGAAGTATCCAGCCTTTTGTTGGCTGCGAAGGCCGGGACTTTCAAAGGATGCAGACCCTGAATGGAGACACAGCAATTGTGATAGTGCTCCTTTAAATTAATCCATCCGGGTAGGCAGGAACATCCTATCAGGTGTCCCTGATCTCAACCTATCACACTGTTTGATGAGCCTTGGAGGAGGGACTTGTCTCCCTACCCCAACGTTGTATCTACCACAATGGCTCACCACTACTGATGGCAAAATGAAGCCTCATGAACCAACAAAGCCTTCAGTCCAAATGCATTGAAACATGATTCCATGCTCGAAGCTTCAGACTCTATGGTGACATCTGCTGGTGAAAGTTAAAGTAGGCATTGTGTCATGAATTCACATCCACATTGATTAACTACCATATTCTATCTTTGGGTGTTCAATATGAATTAAATAAATCACTGAATAAATAAGCGTACACTGGACACTGCATTAATTGAAACAAGAAAATCATTGCCTTCTTCACAAAATCATCATCATAATAATAATAATAATAATAAAGTTGGTATTCTGCATGTGAACATTTCTTGTGTTTGTTCATTAGGGAGGAGGATGAATCAGAGATGAATGAAGGTTGGGTATGAACATTTGCTCACATTTCTATGATAATTGTAAGTATCTTCTCACAAAATATGTGAAATAGGCAGAGCCGTATATTCTAACAATCTGCCACTGCCAGTGCAGAAATTATAGAAATGAAGTGCTTTGACAGTACATATAGGACAAAGCCTATTCTGGGAGAGTGATAGTGCTTGTGGACAGGTACATTGGAGTGTTAACAGGGTGGGGTGGTGCTTGTGGGCAGTCCGAAAGGGGGCATTATTGTGGTTGGTGACTGTGTTAGTTTTTCTTACATTAAAATTGATATTTATACAGGAACAGAATTTGTTCCACTGTACCTGGACTGAGTCTGTTCCTCTTCTTGCTGACCACTTTGCAAGCCTTGAAAAAAAACTCTTTCTCATGACGCAGAGGAAGCAGGTGTACATAGAGCACCACGGGCCAATACATACAAATTGAGGTACACGTGTTTGTGTTGTGCCCAAAACTGTATTGGGTCTTCAGAGCGAGGGATATTGGGGTCGTTGAGGTAGTGCTGAAGATCTTCTGTGGCATTTGCTGTTGCACTTAGAACCCTCCTAAGGGGTGTCTCCAACACTTGGTTGTCCAACAGATCCTAAAGGCCAGTCCCTGAAATTGTGACAAAAACATGTTATGAAAGGCCACAATATGATTATGACAATACTGACCATAGATTCATACCTGAAGATTCCCCTGCTGGCTCTGGAGGTGCTGAAACAGGTGTGCTGTCCCTGAGAAGAGATGCACATTTACTGGTTAACCGCTGCACAGCACTTGATGAATTGGTTGGGTTACAAAAACCCATGGTTTTGAGCCTGGGATCAAGCAATGTGGCCATAGAGTGCTGGCTGGCCGTCTCGTAGCCACTCAGCTTTCCCCCCTTGAGATGCAGTAGATTGCTGCAGAGCTGCACAGCCATAACATCTCTCACTTCTCTTGATTTTACCACTATGTTGTGCCTCAACATCCAGACAAGAGTAACGATTTGGGATCCAGACCCATTTTTTTCTGAGGACAGTTCCACAGTGGTCACTTTCAAGGGAGAGAGAACATCAAGGCCCTCTGACATGTGGTACTCAGCAGAGGTCAAGGCAGCCAAATCGGTGTGCAGTGACCCAAGTGCTGCACCCACTGGTCCCCGCTGCTCATATAGCCTGGCCATCATGTCATGGGTACTGTTCCATCTTGTCTCCACCTCCTGTATCAATTTATGGGTTGGAACCCCCATCTGCTGCTGGAGTTCCAGCAGCTGCTCCCTGGCCAGGGTGCTGGTTCTGTAGTATGTGGCGATCCTCCTCGCCTTGCCTCCCAAATCACCCAATCCTTCAGTTTGAGGCAGGGCTTTTTTCACAACATGGTTGAGTACATGTGCAATGCAGTGGCTGTGTCTGATCTGAAGGCTATTTACAAATGCAACCATATTTGCTGCACCATCAGTAACCATGAACGCAACCTTGGACCAAACACCCCATTCCTCCATGAGGGCATTTTTTACTGCTGCTATGTTTGCAGCTGTGTGGGACTCAGGGAACTTCCCCACCTTCAATAAAATAGATGCCAGCTGGTCCTTACTGTCCACAAAATGGCAAGTGACAGCCAGATAGGCATCTATGTGGATTGATGTCCACATGTCGGAGGTAAGACCGACTGCTGTGGCCTTCTGTAATTCCTCCCTGGCCTTCTCTTTCTCCTCCTTAAACTTTGTCACAACCATGGTCTTCAATGCTTTCCTTGATGGCAGAGTATAATTTGGATCCAAAAGGCTCACGAAGGTTTTGAAACCTACATCCTCTACTATAGTGAATGGCTGGCAATCCTTAACAATCATGTCCAGCAGTGCCTCATCAATCATCTCCTTTCTGTTTCCTATAACACAACAAAAGCATGTTAATAAATTATACAGTAGAACTATGGCTACACATAGGCCTAATAAATAGGTAAAAAAGAAGATACTTGCTAGTCCTGACTTGCATGTCTTATTTTGGAAAACACAAATTAAGACACACTTGAGAAGGAAGAATTGAATCATAGAAAAAGTAGCATTCACCCTCAGTGATGGCTGCACCTTGATCAGAGGAACCAGCATCATCACGCTTGGCACGGAAGTGCCATATCATGCCGGAGGTGTTGTTATTGTAAGCCAGTTGCTTCTGACAGATCAAACACTGGACCTTATAAAGACAAAACAATTAATTTCCACTACTACAAATTACGAATAGGCCTATATGAACTTTATCTTGGTTATATTATAGCTCTTCTACATAGCATTTCCGCATCAGAACGCCACTTTACACCTAGCAAATTATTATACTAAAATAAAATAACCTTGTTGGGAGTAACCAGATTGAAATGTTCCCACATCTCAGACCGTCCCCTCTTAGCAACAGGCTGCATTGTATCAACCACAGACAACAACAATTCACAAATTTTACTTGAATCATTTTTCAAAGCAGTCACGTGGGTGTGCGTGAAACAAAGCTTTTGAAGTCACTGATCATGGGTCACAGAACGAATGAAGCTCTGATACAAGCTTTGCTTTAGACCAGTTCATTTTTTCAATACAAACGCCGAAGCAGAGGTGTTATGGGTAACTATTCACCACTCGCTGCTACTCCCTCTGATGAGGAAGCAGCTCTGCTTCGAAATGTCAGGGACAACAGGCTGAATTGGGCCCAACCTGGCAGCCTTTTATAGCCAACATATTTGTTTGTTTTTTTTGTTTTAAAACATTTATCAAAAAATAAAAATTACATTTTTAATCATAGTACATCTTTGTGAGGACCCGGCCCCCTTGGCCCTGCTAGCCACCACCACCAACAGAGCCTGGAAAACAATTGTTTGGACAAAAACAGACAAGTACTTTTCCTTTATTGAACTGCAAACTGCAGAGAATACTAACCTCATACACTGGAAGTACTCCATCTCCACCATCCAGGTCCAGCATCTAGACAGCAGGCCACAGCATAATCAACTGAGGCCTAGGATTGCAGCCAGCAGAGCCCTCAGGCTTCTGCTACAGGTAGCCTCACTATTGACAATGACTTACTCTTACAGGTCCGAGGCGACCCAATTCAGCCTTGCAGCGGGGGCCAGTGCACAGATGAATCATAAACATAGGGCATTTCAAACACCAGTACACACAGTAATATCATTGATGCAGCAGTCACTACTCACACTCCTCCTAAAGACATGGGCAAACAAGTAGCCAAACTCATGGCCTTTATCAATCCTTCTTCACCCACAGACTCGCTTTCAGACAGGTCAGACAGGCTTTAGCCGAAAACATGCAGTCCTGGATGTCAAATACACTGAAAATTCTTAATTGCATTACCTTGACAACGCCAAGCATTATAGTGCCCTACCATATGACAGTGTGGCCTTCCCTACTGCAGTTAACTGGGCCCGAAAAGGTTTTAAGGGCAGGCTACACCACACTGCAGTAGGGGAGGCCCAAGCCCTACTCCAGGAAGGATCTGAACACTCACACGAGTAAGATTCAACACCAACTACTCCCTTGGGGTCCCTGGTGGGGGACAGCCCCCCGAGACTGTACCTGGGGACAGGAGCCTCGGCTCGCAGTTGCAGCCCAACATGTGGCTCTCTCTGCTCCCCAGGTCCAGTCTCTCCCCTTCCCCCGGCAGACAGAGCCAAGAACGGACAGTCCATTAACGGACTAAGAGTCTGCTGCCACTGTCATCCTCCTCTGACAGGGGTTTTGTCAAGCCAAAACAAATACACTCACCACACATACCTGATGTCGTCATCTTAGATGACCTCTGCAGTCTGTGATCTCCATGTTGCTTCTGCAGGGTGTGTGGCGGGACCTTGGAAACCTTACCAGGGCCAACACTGGGCTCACAGATACTACAACAGATGGCTTGGGATAAATTATGAGATAGAGGCATTATAGGCACAACAATGCTAACCTCTTGGTGAAGACCACTTCCTCTGACCCCACCACTTAAGCATCTCTGTTGAGCCGATGCCTGAGACCTCCCCAGTCTCTTCACGCACTCACAGTGAGCTGCAGGCTGTGGAGGTGAGGCCCAAAAAGTCATCTAAACAAGCTAAGCTGACATCTCAGCCTATCAACCACAGGTCCGAAAAAGGTCACAAACTGACAAACTGGCACTGCAGGGGCACAAAACCTAACCCACTTTCAGGAGCCTCCAATCCACAGGTTGCGGCACAAAAAACTGAGGACTTAGGTGCCCTCAGGACTTAAACAAGCCTGAAACTCTACCTGGATGTGTTTGTGATTGCAATTTAGAGATGCAAAAAAGTATTTCTTTGACAACGGTGTATGTTTGTGAGTTGCCTCTGTTGCTCAAAATTGTTTCACCACAAAAAAAAAAAAGAAAAGAAATGTTAAAATCTGCAAACAGCTACATGGTTTTTAATTCACACAGTGAATCATGTGAGAAGAAGTCCAGCCCCTTTCATATGTTGACAAATTCCTCATTTTGCCAGATCTTCTCTGCCATCTCCTCCGGTGCTGAGCCGTCATGTGTTCTGGCTTTGGTTATTTCATGAACACAGCTTCTAAATTTGTGTCCGGCTCACATTTACACTACAAAACAGAGACACGAAGATTTAATTTGATTTGTGTCCGATGGTTTGAGAGACAGATAGACAGACAGAAGCCCTTTTAGATAGAAAATGTGGCACATTTGCAGCAAGGTAAAGGCTGCAATAGCCATTTTTACACTGGGCAGCAAGCCGCCAATTTGGACATCTTTTTTGCGGCTAGGTCCGCGGATTCAGACAGAGGGCGGTAAATTGGGGGTCTGTTTTGGTCCGCCAATTTGCCACCTGGGAGGGTACACTTATTTCCACCTCGACTGCTATCTAAATCCAAGGCGACCCCAGCTGTGGGTCACACAACAGTGCACGTAATCGACACCTCCGCCCATCTCACACAATTGCCGGCACATAGACAGCTCAAGAAACATAAGCCCCCTTTAGATGGAAAAGGCGGCACATTTGCTGAAAGGTTTCTTTCTAAAAGGGAGGTGTAGTATTCCTCCTTTTCCAAAAGCCACCACTGGGGTTGGCATAAAAATGTCACATGACGTGAAGCCAAAGTTGGGCAGTGAACAGTAACAACAGATTTGTCTTCAAAATAAGAGCTTTACATTGCACCCCATTGGAGTTTAGAAGTGGGTTCTAAACTCTTATTTTGAAGAAAAATTCGTTGTCACTGTTCACTGCCCAACATGCTTCACATCACGTCACATGTTTACGCCTACCCCAGTGGTAACCAAGTGGCGGCTTTTGGAAAAGGAGGAATATTACACCTCCCTTTTAGAAAGACAAGGTGGCACCATGCCCCCTTTACCTTGCAGCAAATGTGCTGCTTTTTCCATCTAAAAGGGGCTTTAGATAGCAATAGAGGTGAAAATAAGTGCACCCTCTATGGCATCAAATTGGTGGACCACAACAGATCCCCAATTTACCGCCATCTTTCTAAATCCATGGACCTAGCCGATAAGAGGACAGCCAATTGGTGGCTTACTGCCCAGTATAAAAATGGTTATAGATAGTGAGAAAGTGCCGGCCTCGATAAAGCCGGTTAATCAAATGAATAATAAGTTATATGCTGATGGTTACATTCAGCCCACTTAGATGCAGCCCCAGCAACCCACCTCACCCCCCACCACCTGAACCAGTCTGAATCAATGGTCTGAAAACACAATTCTGCCCCCTCCATCTGAGACCAACTAATCACGTTATAACCTGATACAGATTTTTATTCATTGTTTTCTGGTATGGCAGCAATACCCTTCGGTACTTTAGTATACAAGTCTACTACAGTAAACAATTTCACATGTATTGAGTGAGTAACTTTTTTCTTTGCTAGAATTTAGAGAAAACGTTGTCAGCTCTTTTCTGTAGACTACTTTTCACTCATATATATTGTGAGGGTTTGTTTCACAAAAACAAAATGTGTTACGTTTTCTGTTCCATATTCATTTTCGTGTTTTGTCTGCTTTCTATCACCTATAATATTTGCATAACACAATCCAGATTGCATGTGTGTATGTCTTCCAACATTTCAGTACACCGATAATATTTATTCCAAGAGCACTCATTTAGTGAAGTTTTTGTCTCTATGAGCTTTCAAACACATTCTCTATGAATTCACTTATATTTGATTTAGATTTGACCTATAAAACATTCTTCTAGTTTTTAAAGTTATTCATATTTACGATTCATGCTGGTATGCTTAAAGCCAATGTCGTTCTGATGGTATAATATTTTTTTTCTCATTAAGACATCCATTTTGGTGGTTTAATACATAATGCACCAAATTATTGCATTTTCTTGATAAAAAAAGTGCAACACCTGCATTTTGTAATTACTGACGCAATATGTAAGAACTTCATGCAAAATGCTGCAAAGTTTATTACATATTGCATTCAAGAATTGTATTACAAAGTGTGACAGATCATTACAAAATTCGTCGTTATTACATTATGAATTGAAAATGTTTTACATTATTACATAATGTGGCGTTATCACATCTTGTGGCACTACACACCTCATCGGGTTTCTATTGGGAATTCTACATGTTTGTGCAAATGAAAAAGACTTCAGAAAGGAAGTGAGTCCTGTTAGCTGGATTTCTTTATTGTCCTTTGTTATTAAAAGTAATTGAATTCATGTTAATCTGAAATTAAAAAACAGAAGTCAGCTTGGAAGGATATAATATAACATAATGATATAATTTTAATGAGTGAATGGTAGATTCATAGTTAATTATTCTTGGAGCAACATTATTAAACTTTTTGTCCTAAAAATAACAGTTCTCGAATCATTTGGATGGTGAAGTGTCTTGTTATAGAGTTAACAGTGTCATTTGTTTCTGCACTATGTAAACTCATTGAGAGAATTACAGTGTAACATACATGTTTACTTCAACATACATGTTTTCATCACATAAAATTGTTGTGAAGTAATAAGTTTTGTTTGTTGTTTGCACCTTCATTATGTCTGACAAATTGTTACAGACCTGGGATTTGTATTTATCAAAGTGGTGTTGCACTCAGAAACTGCGGGGGGCGACAAATCACACAAAATGACAATTTCTACATAATGATGCTGAATAGTTATTTGACTGTTAACAGACAATGAAAAGCTCTACAGATATAAACCATTGATTAAACAATTGTGACGGTTTTTAAACAGCAGGTGCAACTTTTTAATTACCGTAGAAATGCTGTTCATAGATGAACTAAACAGGATTCAAGTTTATAATTCTGAGAAAACAATAAATTACAGTATCATCAGCATAGAACAGTGTTGGGACCCACAGATGAAGTCATTCATTATGGAGTTCAAAATAGACTCTGAACTGAGCTTGGTGTCCAATAATTCCCCATTCTTCACACCTAGGTGCAAGATTCAGCTTTGAGCTACTATTGGTCAGGGCGACAGACCCCACACACAGACTCAGGGTCTGTGGATGCAACTAACCATCTCGTCTAACCCTGGCATCACACACACACACACACACACACACACACACACACAAACCTGGAAATAGTACATGTTAGTACTGTGTTTTATGAGACTGATCTGGTGAGTTGGCTCTTTTCCCCTCATCAAGGTGGTGCCCCGAGGTGATTTAATGTAAATTGGATATCATTCTATATCATAATTAATGATTATTCCTGATAATCATTAATTATTATTGATTGCCAAATTTAACCCAAAACTCCCTTTACATGCACTTCATAATGGTACCCCGTGTGAGGCAGTGCACAACAACACTGTCTTTCATTTCTTATCAGTAATCGTATCATAAAAATAATAAAGATGACCCTGGAATAGAACCTTGGGGTCAAACATTTTATTAATATTGAGAAAGTTACTACTAGGACACAAAGGGGCTGCATTAACACAACCTGTTCTTTGATGCTCTTTATTTTAGATCAGTGGTGTCAAACTGATCAAGTAAAGGGCTGTGTGGCTGCAGGTTTTCATTCCAACCAAGCAAGAACACACCTGATTTGGATCTTTTCTTCTTGTTACAGGGATCAGTGAGATATTTATCTGCTGTAAAGTAACACAACAACACTGCAGCAAACTGTTCTCAAGACATAAACAGGCTATTATTCCGATAGAAGGACTGCAACTTTGAGCACAAAATTATGTTATTTGTCTAAAAAAATTTGCCTCATCAACGCTGCCAAGAAAGGACTCCGAAATGTCATAAAAATATCAAAATACAAGTTAAAAATTCTTAGTGAGTGTGGTGAGTTTTGTCTGTCATCACCTCTCTGACAGTAAATGCGACAGTCTGGTCAACAAATACAAGTCTTCCACACACACACACACACACACACACCACACACACACAATTAAAGACACGTATTATGCTTAAAGAATATTTTTATTTCATTTTTGTTTTTTGTATTGATTGTGATTAAAATGAAAGAAAGTGAATATATGACAGTAAATGAGAAAAAAATCAAAAATGTTAAATCATAGTTTAATGAGGCAATTTCTTATGCTGCCATTTACTGATTTGGTTTGATTATTTGATTTAAAGCATTAAATGAAAAGTGAATCATCAGAGAAAGTTTGCTCTTATTTAAGTGTAAGATCAAACACAAAGTAACGTCGTCATGGTGGAAGCGGCATCATCTCGGTACACATGAGGGCAGATGGAGGATGGAGGCATCAACGTCTCCTCACACACACAGAAGGAAACTTGTAATCACAACGGTAATCATTCCAGTAGTTTCCTGTAAAAAGAAAAGAGATGCTGAGTACAACAAATGTCTTTGCAGTTAATAACTTATCGAAATGATCGTAGTGAATTTAAATATAATGCTTGTTCCACAGACAAATTAAGAAAAAATATGCACAATTTTTATCAATTCTTCTTCTTAGGTAATAATACCATTGGGACATTTAGAAATAATATTCGTACCGTAGTTGATGTAGGTGCAGTCTTCTATTCCACGATAGTTGTTGGGCTGCCCGCGATACCAGCGAGTGTACCGGACCTTTGTCCCATCAGTCCACAACCACTTCCGCTCCTGGAAGAGAAAGCTGATTGTTGAACAGCTGCATTGATCGCAGGTTACAAATTTGTCTGCAGTGTAAAAGTGTAAAAAGGACTCACCTGAACTGCATCAAACAGCCCGATCCAGGTATACCTGTAAGAGCGAAGGACTCTTCTGATCAGTCCCCTGATCCAGGCATGTTCACTGTAGCTGCGGATTGAGGCCAGGTTCCCACCAAGACGAATGCAGTTGAGCTGATGGAGGAGACGGTAGGAGACAACAGAGACACAAAATCAGGAGATAGAATACAAACTGGTTCTGAAAAGCTAAAACTTGATCATCGACTACCTGAAGGCCAGTAAAGAGTGATTAACTACGCACCTCTGCATCAGCCATCGTCAGACTTCTGGGTTCAACCACATAATAGCGCGAGCCATACCGAGCCCAAAGAGGACCATAACGACAGACTGCATCACAGTTTCCATGTAAGACAGACAAACAGGATGAAACTCAAATCTAAGTCAGAAGTTTTACATCATATTCATTGGAGTTGGCAAGACACTACAGGGGAATTATGTAAATAATTTAAGTAATCACCATGAAACTTCCCCAGCTGATCACTTACATCAACAATGAATGTCCAAATCTTTGTTTTTAAACCATCCAATAACTAAAATTATTCACAGAATGTGAAATAGCAGTAACTCTGGTTGTAGGCTGCCTTTATTTGTTTTGAGGTATAAATTTAACAGGTGAAAAATTGTTAGATATTGCACCTTTTAGTCAATTATTTAAGATTTTTCAGAAGTTGTAGACAAATGTGCAAATAATAAAATCATTGAAAATATATCACCAATGAGGATCTGTCTATAAACTGTACAATAAGTAGCATTTAAATGTCTCGAACAGAAATCTGGACTAAAATAGACACATACGTGTGTTTTAGTTGTTTTCTATTGTCTGAAAGAAGACATGTTATGGATTAATATATGAATATATGATGGCTTCTCCTGTAGTGTCCCCACTTTAAAAGAAATTGACTTTAACACCCTCTTACACCATCAGAATTGTTTGATAGATGCTGTAATTACTTGGGCTCACTTCAAATAATTTGTGTCAGAGGTTTATAAACAGTCTGATGACACTGTGTAATTTTATCGCTCCATCCCAGAGCGACAACAGCATTTTTTGCATTGATCAGAGTAGGTGGTGGTGTGTGTAATGAATCAAACAAACCAGATGATGTGTTTGGGATGAACATCTGTCACTGGACAGAGCTGAAAGTTGCACCTACCTTTACCACGAGAACTACCTCTAACATTACGGCCCTGTGAACATGAAGAAGAAATTCATTAAATCAGGTCAGAAGGTGTTTGTTGCAGTTAAATTAAAAAGTAGAAGTAGACAAAATATAATTACTGATTATTACTGTGAAGAAAAAAGGGACATAAAGTGTGAATTTCGTACTGCTGAGGATGGAATAATAATTTCAGAAAAGTAGAAAGGGTCTAATGTAGGTCTGAATAAAACAAACTTAATCATGACTTACGTCCAGCTGTCCAATGGCCAAACAGAGGAGCACAATGAGAGGAAGAGCCGACCCCATCTCTAGAAAGTTATATTAAAGAAGTTAGGTTGTTCAGATATCTATTAACAATCAAAATTACAGTAACTCATAGGAACTGGTTATATACTTCTCTTTGTGAAAGTACTCTCATTAAACTACTGGTTCAATAGTTTTATACTGCAGGTAAACTTGTTTACTTGAAATATTTCAATATCAACATGTGTTAAAGGAAAACTCTAGTTTTGGTGAAAAAAATCAGAAGAGAAAAATCTGCCAAAACACACTTAATAATCAAACTCTCTTTGTTTTCAGGACTACAAGATACATGACACAATTTGTAGTGTTTTCCTTTGTTTATATGGGGCGTAATTATGTAATTCTTGAGCAAAATATTAAGTAATATGTATTTTCCAAACATTTTTAAACTCTTCTCCATACTCTTCAGTATAAACTGTGTATACTTATGTAGTTTTGTTAAATTTATCTCTGATAAGTTCATGAAAAATAATACTTTTAGTGTAACAGCAGAATATAAAAAGTCAAATAAACTTCTTTCTTGGAAGGGAAGGTAGCACTGTAAATAACTACAACCTAGAGAGAGATTGCCTCATTAAGTAGACACGATGCAATCACCTCATATATTTGATTTTTCTACGATTAACTGTAAATCAGCACTGGGTTATTATTCTTTTCTAAAAGTCTTTTCTGTGAAGCTGGTGCTGTGATGAAAGACAAAGTTAAAACCTTACCGCGTTATGATGATCAGATCCAAGTTGCTCGAGCAGTGGCAGGTTGAAGGATGTCTTGGCAAAGGGAACGCAGCCTTTATATAGTTTTATTCTGGCGGCTTGTTTCTTTAACTTGTTTGTCATCCACTGAACACAAGACTGTCTGTTTTCTCAGTAAGTATTATTTTACATATTGCTGCAGCCTTGAGTAAATTTGTTTCTTAAGCCATTCTACACAAACATTTGGTTACGTGAGACATCAGCTCCACTCAACATGTAAAAACAATACTGTGATATGTCACAGTACACCGTTTACAGATACGCATCAGGGTGTTTCATCTGAAATGTAATTCTTGTATCAATAAATTTAGGTAGAAAATAAATAAAGGTTGCTCCTCAAGGGCAACCTGTCGGCTCTTTCTGGGAACACCATCTTCACAAACGAATCAACACCTTTCGTTTGAATGCCTCCACGCACCAGTTAAGTAGCAGTGTTGACCTGAATCATCCCAGGGAATAACTTCCAGTCAGCCACATGCCGTCTGCACGGGGACAACATTTTTACAGAGGACTGATAGAGAGCTTCACCACATGGTGCAACAACAATCACCTGAAAATCAAGATCAGCAAAACCAAGTTAATTATGAGAAATAAACAATAATACTTGTGCGTGATCCTGTTTTTAATTGATGAATCTAACTGTGGTTGAAGATCTCTGGGAAACATCCATATTTTAAATATGTAGCTTCATGTTCTGTCAGACAGAACAGAAGATTTCTAGGTGGGCACCCGAGGTTGATGTCACTGATTCAGTACCTGATCAAATGTGAAACACAATCTCACCTTCTTTTCCTGAGTTATGGCACTGAATATGGATAGGGACAGAATGGAATGGAAATACTCAAGAAAAGTATCTGAAAATTGTACTTAAGAACATTATTTGAGTAAACTGTACTTCATCCCAGTGAACATTAGTCCCAAATATCAGTTTTCAGTCCTCTTGATTTCCAATAATTCGTACTGACCCCAAAAAACCCGTCGACCTCTGGGATGAATAATAGCCAGAATAGTATTTTAGCAGATTATGATGACATCACAGTGAATTTGATCTTTTGGATATAATATACCACCACTTCATCATTTCATTCTAATAGACATTTGTGGGAAATCTTTACAAAATTTGCATTTCAGGTGTTATTGCTAAAAACCTGTTTTGTGACATCACAAAGACATTTGACAACCAAAGTCAAATCAGTTCATCCCTGGGTCCAAGTGGACGTTTCTGCCAAATTTGAGGAAATTACCTCGAGGTAATCATAAGATGAAGAAGATAAATTGGATCATCAGCACGAACATAGAAATACTTCCAAATCTCATTCTTCTGGCTCGTCATCATAGTGTCTGCTGTGGTTATGCAGAATCATCCAAACATTCATCTACAGAAAAAATATTGTCGCAGTACACCCTAAATATATCATGAAACTGGAATCAGAACATTTTGATGTTTTTCATAATGTTGAATATTGTAACTCAATAAAGTAGTTTGAGCGCTGTTTGTTAGTCGGACATGTTTGAGCCTGTAATCTAGCCGGCTGAACAAACCTTAAGTATCATTATTGCAGTTGCATGCTTCTGCAAACACATCATATGATGAAAGCATGAAAAATATATGTAAAATATAGTCAAACAAAAGAGGCGCATGACTTCTGTTTGGCTGTTGACACATCCAGTGTACCAGGAACATGTTTTACATGAAAACAAATCTAAAACAAACATATCATGAGTGTTCTGTCAAAGCTGCTGGCATGCTGCCCTCCCTCATCTCTCAAAGCCATATTTAATCTTCAGCTCACTCAAATGCTTTTTATTGTTATTATAACAATTATATTTTATTACAACACACACCTGTTTCAAATATGGAATATCAGATAAGATGGAATAAGCAGATTGAGTATGTGGAACACAATTTAATAATACTGAAGCATTCAGTCGAGAGTCTGACTGTTTGACTCACTTTGTTTTCTCATCTTTGTGCAGATGGCATGTATATAAATCAATATATGTGAAGGCATATGGATCCTTCAAATGTATGAATATACAGTAGGTATGTGCACCACCATACTAACCTGTTACTTTTCTCATTTCCTTTTATTATTTTATATTTTTATCATCATTCATTGTTAATATTATTTCTAATGAACTAGATAAGATTTTTGCTCCGACACCTCTGACACCTCCGACACCTCTGACACCTCCAACACCTCCGACACCTCCGACATCTCTCCGACACCTCCGACACCTCTGACACCTCTCCGACACCTCCGACATCTCTGACACCTCCGACATCTCTCTGACACCTCCGACATCTCTCTGACACCTCTCCGACACCTCCGACATCTCTCCGACACCTCCGACATCTCTCTGACACCTCCGACATCTCTCTGACACCTCCGACACCTCCGACATCTCTGACACCTCCGACATCTCTCTGACACCTCCGACACCTCCGACATCTCCGACACCTCCGACATCTCTCTGACACCTCCGACATCTCTCTGACACCTCCGACACCTCCGACATCTCTGACACCTCCGACATCTCTCTGACACCTCCGACACCTCCGAGATCTCTGACACCTCCAACACCTCCGACACCGCCGACACCTCCGACACCTCCGACACCGTTTTGACTATATTTTACAATATATGTAAAATATAGTCAAACAAAAGAGGCGCATGACTTCTGTTTGGCTGTTGACACATCCAGTGTACCAGGAACATGTTTTACATGAAAACAAATCTAAAACAAACATATCATGAGTGTTCTGTCAAAGCTGCTGGCATGCTGCCCTCCCTCATCTCTCAAAGCCATATTTAATCTTCAGCTCACTCAAATGCTTTTTATTGTTATTATAACAATTATATTTTACTACAACACACACCTGTTTCAAATATGGAATATTAGATAAGATGGAATAAGCAGATTGAGTATGTGGAACACAATTTAATAATACTGAAGCATTCAGTCGAGAGTCTGACTGTTTGACTCACTTTGTTTTCTCATCTTTGTGCAGATGGCATGTATATAAATCAATATATGTGAAGGCATATGGATCCTTCAAATGTATGAATATACAGTAGGTATGTGCACCACCATACTAACCTGTTACTTTTCTCATTTCATTTTATTATTTTATATTTTTATCATCATTCATTGTTAATATTATTTCTAATGAACTAGATAAGATTTTTGCACCTGACAATGAAGAATTAAAGAATTAAGCATGTAGAGAGTTTTTCAGAGCACACTGTGGTACGCGAGTCCGAACTGTTGTTGTGCAAATACACTGCTCAAGCATTCAGTAATGATGGTGGGGTAAAATAACTTGTTAAGCTGTTGCCAGAGCTTTTGCTTGTATCCTATACACTTTGCTCTGAGACATAATGAACGCTTCACATGTACGTTCTTGCCTTTTACCTCAAGGTGATTAAAGTAGTGTCTGTAATTCCACTTTGAAAACATTAACTTTCCCTCCTGACTCGCCATTGCTGCAGCTTACCTCTGCTAGTTTATGTGTGTGAGGCTGCAGTGTGCATGTTTAGTTTGTGTGTAAACTGAACGCTGCCTCTGATTGGCTTACAAACTCTTACTCTACCTTAGCCAATCATCAGCACTTGTGCAGTTGTCTCGCCCCTCCCTCCTCCCTCCTCCCTCCGCTGGCTGAGAGCTGAGTCGGGTGACAGCAGCTTCAGTTTATAACGCATGTAACGGTAACAGTGTTGTAATGATGGAAATACTAATTAAATAGATTACTTGTTACTGAAACAAATAATGCAGCTCATCACTTGTCAGAAGATGTAGCCAAGATCTCTGCTGTTACATCATAAACACATCCAGATAGGAAAAGATCCGAGATCCAAGAGGGTTTCCTGTCATTCCAGACATATACCCAGTAGGTGCAATGAAATCACGTTTCCCAATAAGCTTCAATGCAAAAAAACAACAACAATAATACCAAAGGCTACATGGAACTGCTGAGTCACAGAGTCAAACTGGGGTGTTGTCTGACATCACCTGCCTCAGCTGTGGAGGACTCTCCGTCAGTGGGCCGTGTGAAGAAGGCCGTAAACATGAATCTATTCTTTTAATAGATAACTATCTGTTTGCTGTGACAAATGAATCTTACAAAAACAAAAACAACACCAACACCTCCGACACCTCCAACACCTCCGACACCTCCGACACCTCCGACATCTCTCCGACATCTCTCTGACACCTCCGACATCTCTCTGACACCTCCGACATCTCTCCGACACCTCCGACACCTCTGACACCTCCGACACCTCCGACATCTCTCCGACATCTCTCCGACACCTCCAACACCTCTGACACCTCCGACACCTCCGACATCTCTCTGACACCTCCGACATCTCTCTGACACCTCCAACACCTCCGACACCTCCAACACCTCTGACACCTCCGACATCTCTCCGACACCTCCAACACCTCTGACACCTCCGACACCTCCGACATCTCTCCGACACCTCCGACACCTCTGACACCTCTGACACCTCCGACACCTCCGACATCTCTCCGACATCTCTCCGACACCTCCGACACCTCTGACACCTCCGACACCTCCGACATCTCTCCGACATCTCTCTGACACCTCCGACATCTCTCTGACACCTCCAACACCTCCGACACCTCCAACACCTCTGACACCTCCGACATCTCTCCGACACCTCCAACACCTCTGACACCTCTGACACCTCCGACATCTCTCCGACATCTCTCTGACACCTCCGACATCTCTCCGACACCTCCAACACCTCCGACACCTCCGACACCTCTGACACCTCCGACATCTCTCTGACACCTCCGACATCTCTCCGACACCTCCAACACCTCCGACACCTCCGACATCTCTCCGACACCTCCAACACCTCCGACACCTCCGACATCTCTCCGACACCTCCGACACCTCCAACACTTCCGACACCTCCGACACCTCCGACATCTCTCCGACACCTCCAACACCTCCAACACCTCCGACATCTCTCCGACACCTCCAACACCTCCGACACCTCCGACATCTCTCCGACACCTCCGACACCTCCAACACTTCCGACACCTCCGACACCTCCGACATCTCTCCGACACCTCCGACACCTCCGACACTTCCGACACCTCCGACACCTCCGACACCTCCGACACCTCTCCGACACCTCCAACACCTCCGACACCTCCGACACCTCCGACATCTCTCCGACACCTCCAACACCTCCGACACCTCCAACACCTCCGACATCTCTGTAACACCTCCAACACCTCCGACACCTCCGACACCTCCGACACCTCTGACACCTCCGACACCTCCGACACCTCTGACACCTCCGACACCTCCGACACCTCCAACATCTCTCTGACACCTCCGACACCTCCGACACCTCCGACACTTCCGACACCTCCGACATCTCTCTAACACCTCCAACACCTCTGACACCTCTGACACCTCCGACACCTCTGACACCTCCGACACCTCCGACACCTCTGACACCTCCGACACCTCCAACATCTCTCTGACACCTCCGACACCTCCGACACCTCCAACACTTCCGACACCTCCGACATCTCTCTAACACCTCCAACACCTCTGACACCTCCGACACCTCCGACATCTCTGACACCTCTGACACCTCCGACACCTCCGACACCTAACCAGAGAGATGTAGCTCAACACTTCACAGTTCTCAGATTGAACACTGCTGAGACAGACTGAGGTGTCAGGACACTCGTTAAGTTCCTCTCAGAAGAGTCACGTTCGCCACCTAGTGCTAAAATTCTGTATTACTAGTCTGGTTTGGAATTTGGTCACAAATGTTCTGATAGAAAGTAACTAAGTAGAGGTCAACATAGACATACACACATATATACATACACTTATAACACTAAAATATTAAAAGACGTATGAATAAAAGTAACATTTGGAGGGAAAGCAAGAAGTTCTGAACTGACTTTTTTTCTTATTATAATCAGTAAATAAAGTGAAAAAAAAATTATACATTATTTATTAATGATTCACATCAAATTAATGTCATAAGAAATAAAAATGATAATAAATGGGAATGTTTTTGTCTCAGTGTTCTGTTTTTAAACAATAAAATCAAGAATTTAAAAGTCTGACATTATTAATTTAAAATATAAATCAACGTTCTCATAATGTATAACTGATACTGACTGTTGATTTATTCATGATTGATTGATTTATGTTTTCTTCTCTATTTGCATCATTTCACTGTCAGTTAACTCATTTATTAGATTAATAAAGTATTATTTTATCATTATAAAGGTTTGTATTAATATTCAGGTGGCAGCTTCAGGGCTCCGTACCCGGTTCTGTTCCGGTTCGACAGTAATTTACTCCAGTACACAACTTATTCACGATGTTTCCTCTCACAGAGAAACGCAACAACCTGCGGGGAGCTGCGGGGTTTCAGTCGCGCAGTGAATCATGGGAAATGAGGTGCGGTCGCTTTGATGTGTGTGTAGTCAGTTTCCTCCTTTTTGTCTCCAGGTGTTCGTCTCTCTCTCTCCTCCGAACCGAAACCGCCGTGTGTCTGCTCCGGTCTGAACACGTCCGCCCGGCTCCGACACAAACGACTCCGAATCAGAACCGAACTTTTTAGAGTGGTTAAACACCGTTTTTCTCGACACATTCCTGGCCGCGGCCGGCGGACGGAGACACCTGTCGCTGTTCACCTGTCGCTGTTTACCTGTCGCCGCCATGATGTCAGCGGGTCGGTAATGTCAGCAGAGCGCGAGCGCGACCCGGAGAAAACACCTGAGAGGAGCTGCGGGGAGTAAAGAGACCGGAGGACAAGAAGAACCGAACAACATGGATTTACTGGACTCAGGACAGAAGTTCAGCCCGAGACAGGTGAGTCTGTACCTGTAACACTAACCGGCGTGACGTCACAGGCTGTACCGGTTTGTCAGTTTCACCTGAGATAAAAACCAGAAATCAAACAGAGAAGATCTGAACAGTATGCAGACGGTTGGACCGAGTTCTGCTGCAGACTGAACCCGTGTTAGTGGTTCTGTGTGATCTCACTGGGTCAGAGGCGGTCCCGGTCCGGTCCAGTGCAACACGTTTATATTCTGATGTGAAACACAGAAGTTTAAAAAGAGAAACAAACGTCAAACATTCTGATAAAAAACAAAACAATCCATGAAGAATTCTGCTTCAATCTGAAAACCTTGATGCTGTTTGTTACATCAGGAGGTGGTGGGTTCCTTTCCCAGCAGAACACCACAGCACCAGAACCACCGGTGACGTGTGTGTGGGCCGTGGTGTCTCCTCCACGCTGCAGTAATGCATCCAAAAGGAGCTGAGAACAAGTTCTGATCGTGTGAATGAACATCGTTTTCAGACGGTCGACATTTCTGTGTCATGAACCCGGTTTTGGATCGGTTCTGATATGTTGAGAAACTGGACTTTTGGTTTTAATGAGCTGTAATCATCAGAATTAAAACAGAGAAAGGCCTGAAACATTTCACCTCATATGTTATGAATCTAGAATATACGACAGTTTCTTTTCTTGAATTGATTTCAGAAATGAAATGAACTTTTCAATTATATTCTGATTTCTGGAGGTGCAGCTGTAGATCGTATACCTTTGCCCTCTTAAAGGGGACCAACGTAGTTTTGAAGAAGAAGAACGAAGAAATTCAAATTCACAGACGTTTAATATTTACAATATTAATGATGTAATAAGACGTCAGTATGTCAATATCAATATCTGAGTGTGAGTTCGTGTTCATAAATCAGAGGATTTCACTTAAACATGAGCAGTGTGACATCATCTGTGTGAGACGTGTGTAGCCTAGCTTAGCACAAAGACTGGCAGCAGAGGGAAACTGCTAGCCTAGCTCCGCCTTGTTGTTTACATGTTGGATGTAGTTTATTAAACAGGTGAAGGAGACGTTTGTTACCTGCAGCTGTCACACACCCTGTCACACAGTGTAGCAGGGTGTGTGTGTGTGTGTGTGTGTGTGTGCGCGCAGCAGAAACATTCCTGTGGAACAACACCCTGCTGCTGCTGCCACACAGTCCGACAGGTTCCCACAGAGCAGCTTGTCTGTGACGCTGCAGGTTGTTACTCATCTCCTCGTCTTTGTCCTCAGCTGTGAGGACGATACTCGAGTGCAGCTGGGCTGCTGCAGGTATCAGCCAGGTGTCACCTTCAGGTGTGCATCATATAGACATCCAGCTTCAGTGATCAGCTCTGAAGATGTTCTGTTGATGATTATTTTTCTGATGATTGACGAGTTGTTTTTAGCTTCAGTGACATTTTATAAACAACGATTCAGAGAAGTTGAATCTCAGCAGCACACTCCACCTGAGATCTGTGTGTGAAGATGAATCTACTTTAAGTTTGTCTGGAAAGGTGTTTGACTCTGCAGTCGATCAGCGTTTTGTCTTCAACCCGAAGATGTTCAGTTCACTTTCAACGAGCTGACAGCAGAGTGCAGACAGTATGTAAGAGAAGGCCACCTCGTCTGGGAACGAGACTCAAATCAACTTTTATTACCAATAGGACCTTTGAGAGCTTCATCTCTGAGATCTGAGGTCCAAAACAAGTAGATTCTAGACCCAGTTAACCAGCAGAGTGCTGTTACTCTGCAGAACCAACACAAATAGATCCAATAAACCTCCTGACAAAGCGCTTTGTTCACATCGCTCTCCTCCTCCTCCTCCTCCTCCTCCTCTGTCTCCCTTCAGGACCCGGACTGGGATGCAGCCCTGGAGTTTCTGCCCGCCTCGGACTCCAAGCGGCTGGAGAAGAAACCGGGCCGCAGGAAGAAGCTGTGGATCGGAGTGGGCCTGCTGCTCTCTGCTGCGGCGCTGTCTCTGATCACTGGACTGCTGGTGTGGCACTTCCACTGTGAGCTCATTCAAACAACCTTTATTTAAACACCGGGAGCTGATTGGGCCGGTACCAACTCTCTGTTATCAGGTTGTTGACGCTGAACTTCCAGATATGGGTCGTGTTGGGCTGTCGGCTCACCCACTGCTTCAAACTGTTTACATTAACAATATGTAATGTACGTGTGCAAAGATAATTATTGACCTGGGCTCTCTTTAAGTTGCTAAGAGAAGTAGAACTGAGCTGCAGGTGAAGTGGATTTATTAGTTCTTGATGGAGAAATGAACAACACTTTGTTCACCTTGTTCACCTTTAACCCACTTCCTGTTTCCTGTCCGAGTGTTTGAGGATGTTTGTGTTGTGTCGTCAGTGCGCAGTGATGTCAGAGCGAAGAGGATCTACATCGGCTCCATGGGCATCAGCGACCAGCGTTTCCTGTCGTCCTTCGAAGACCCTAAAAGTCCTGAATTTGTAAACCTGGCCTCACTGGTCAGCCAGCAGGTGAGCCGTCACACAGCCCCACTGCATCATGGGAGCTCTGACCTCTCCACCTCACTAGGTACCTGAGCTGTGATCGTTCTGACCACTTCTGCTTCCCGGCTTCCTCTTTCCTGCAGTTCTTCTATTTATTGATGTGAATATTTATGTGACCTTTTTCTGTTTCAGCTGAAACTGATTTACTCCAAAAACTCAGTGCTCGCCAAATCCTTCAGAGGCTCCTCGGTCCAGGCCTTCAGGTACCGACACACCTGGAACTCTGTGGTTCTCGTCTCTGAGACGGCGCTTTCATTACTTTAGGGTTAGGACGTGGGTTAGGGTTAGGGTTAGGGTTAGTTAGGGTTTAGTTGAGTCATTGTTAGTTAGTTGTGCATAGTTGTTTTTTAAAAGCATTCCAGGAACAGGAGGGATTGAGGGTCCGTGTCCACAGGGCGACATTTAGTTTGACTTAAACAGGCTCCACCCTCCATCAACCAGCGCTCACTGACTGGACCTGATTTGATGAACAGCACTGCACCTGGATTACAAACTGGACCAACATGGCGGCTCATTTGGCAACTTTCTCAAACACAGCTCCGTGAAAAGTTTCTGAAAACTTTTAGATTTGAAATAAGACACAGTCTCAGAATCTGTCTTCATTTTAACTCGACAACGTTTAGTTTTTATTTTGTTTAGAGAGTGTTTGCTGGATGCCCCTGAAATTACGAGCAGGCAACTTGACGCAACGCCTCGTCTCTCGAATGCATTGCACGGCTTCCTACATCGCCAACGCGAGGTGTGAAAACTAGAGATCCTGTGGAAACGGTCCTTCAGTTATTCTTTTGTCTCTGGAAGGTTTTTAATGTGAAAACTCTGGACAGGAAGTGTTGAAGTTTATTTACAGCGACTTTAGTTTCTCACCGCAGTAACTGACCACAAACACACTGTTAAAATTAAACTCACGTGTTTAATCGTTTGATTTTAATCAGTGACATTTAGAAGTGCTTTTATTTTTGAACTTGAGACAGAGTGAGGCTAGCTGTTTTCCCCCTGCTTCCAGTCTTTATGCTAAGCTAAGCTAACCACGTCCTGACATTGTCTCTGAGTGAACACAGATTAGACTCGTATGAACATCAGGGAATACGTGTAACTTGTGGCTGTAAATCCTCATCTCGTCCGTGTTTCTGCAGTGAGGGAGACGGCGGAGGCGATGGCGTGGTGGCGTATTACGAGTCAGAGTTCGACGTCCACGTCTCCCAGCAGGCTTCGCTGGACGAGGCCATCAGGTCTCTGGAGCCGCCGGCAGGAAGTCAGCAGGGTCGTCACGGTCGCCTGCTGCTGAAACCGGCCGACGCTCTGAGCGTCACCAGCGTGGTGTCAGGAGGTGTGTAGACAGTGTGTTACTTTCTGTGAAGGTGAATAATGCTCCAGGTGAGTGTTTTCATGGTGAACGTGTCGGTTCCTGCTGCCGTGCAGAACTGTTCTGTGACCCGACTGTGCTGCTGCTCGATGGCATGAAACCAGAAATTCAGGTTTGACTCTCGTGAACGAGTGAACGCTGCAGACTGAACTGTGATGAGTTTAAGTAAAAGTTGTTTCTCTTTCTATTCACAGCGATCGACCCGCGCATGACGAGGAATAATTTATTTGGTGAGAATTCATATTGATGGAAGTTTTCTTTATATCGGTTCTTTCAAAGTAAAATTACTCCAGGAACAGACGGAGACATTGTTCCAGTCTCGAGCTGTGACAGGTGAAGCTAAAGGTTTGAGTTGGGAACAATCAGTTTGATATCAGTCGATTAATCTTATTGTCCTATAAGTTGATCAGACACAACATGCA
The DNA here is from genome assembly GCF_900880675.1 of Sparus aurata. Taxonomy (NCBI): domain Eukaryota; kingdom Metazoa; phylum Chordata; class Actinopteri; order Spariformes; family Sparidae; genus Sparus; species Sparus aurata. The sequence goes on from NC_044193.1 coordinate 1,107,582, forward strand.
TCTCCACACGATTTAAAATACGCTGGTTGGAAAGTCTTTGGCGCTGTTGAATGTTAGTCACCATCTGTCAAGACTCGAACATGTCTGATGTCTTACTGACAATAATTGACTTAATTCATAAACGTGTTTGTCTTGTTATGTTTTCTAGTGAGAAAGTCGTTCAGTTCCCACGTCAGAGAGCCGGGAGTCGTCCAGTCTCCGGGGTTTCCGGACTCGTCGTACCCGCCGAACGTCTACCTGCAGTGGAGGCTGCGGGCCGACCCAGGACACCGGGTCCGACTGGACTTCCACACTCTGATCCTGGAGGACGACTGCGAGCAAGACTTCGTCAAGATCTACGACTCGCTCGCTCCGATAGAGAACAAAGTCCTGACAGAGTGAGACACAAATGAGAAACTTTACCAAAGATTTCTGTAGTTGATTCTTTGATTAGAAAATGAAGCGCTGGTCCAGTAAACGTGCTGATCGTCTCTCCAGACAGTGTGGATACCCTCACAACTCGCTGTCCTTCATGTCCTCTGGAAACGTCATGCTGCTCACGTTGGTCACCAGCGACGAGAAGAACTTCCCCGGGTTCAGAGCCAACTACTCCCAGATCGCTGCGACCGAACAAAGTACGACAGGAAGTAGAATCACAACACTGTTCAGTGTTTTTAATGCTGCCGGTAGAAAACCAGAACAAAAGATTCACACGGCGTCTAAAAAACTGACAAAACGTGCAGCTGCTGTTTAGAAGTGTTTGCTTGATGCTGGAGTTGTGATCCATCGGATGTTATATCATCCTAATCTAGAAAGATACTGACGTTTGATTCAAAGATAAATTCTCCAACAACTTTCCATCAAAACACAATTTTTGGGGAAACAAGCAACGATTCAGCCGCGAGCTCGATGAACTCCAGTTCTTTAAACTTGGAGTTTGAGTGAACAGTCGATCGACAGGAAATTAAACTGCAAATATTTTGGTAAAACTCAAATAATTTCAGTCATTCTTCAACGCTGAGAAACAGAATATATTTAGGATTTGGACAGAACAAGACATTTATAGACACTGTGACCAGCTTTTCTTTCTTATTCTTACATTATGCAGATAAAAAAGAATCAAGAAGGTATAAAAAAAAAAAAAATCCAATGTGAATTGTTGTGAAGACCTGGGCTACGTAAAGCGTCATTCACTCAGAGGATGATGTGGTGAAGGCTACGTCACGCGTACATGTGGAAGTAAACAAACCAGGACGTTCTTTCCACAGGGAGGTTTTTCTTTCATCATCAGTTCACACCGATGAGGAAACTGATAACAGACAGTAGAAACAGCTGATCAGTAATACGAGATGAATGTTCACTGAGTTTATACGATAAATCTGTTTTCATCAAACATTTTGTGCCTTAACTCTGAATCACAAACAACAAAAAAACACCTCTAGCAAGTGTACACACTTTTTGTTGTGAATTAGAGGAAGAATTTGCAGTTTCTATAAAACATATAATGCGTCTTTCTTCAAAGTGCTTCATGGAAACATGGCTGGTGATAATAAATGTGAAGGTGAAAATAAGTAAAGATGATTTGTAGTTTCAATCCTTCACTGGGGGAGTTCACCTTGTTTCAGGTATTTTCCAATCAAATATCAGTTTATTGAATCACTTGAGTCTTGAAATGAGAAATAATCTCAAATAAAAGTAGGATTTTTAAAAGGGAGGAGATGTTCAGATTTCAGCTGGAGACTTGATGTAAAATGAGTAAAAGTGTCCTGAAGGTCTAACAGGTGTGAACTGTCTCGTTGTTCAGAGTGTGGAGGAACACTGAGTAGAGACAAAGGTTCCTTCTCCTCGCCGTTCTTCCCGTCCAACTATCCTCCAAAAACTACGTGCGTCTGGAAAATCGAGGTGAGTTCATATTTTATATTACATAATGTCCCTCTGCTGTCTCATAATGGCTGTAAGAAACAGAACAGACTCATAATTTCACCTCTTTCAGAGTGTGAGCGTTCTGTGAGGTGGAAACGTAAAGTTTGTCTTTACATTTTTCAGACCACGAAGGAAAAGTTTGTGAAAGTTCAGTTCAGCAAGTTCAAGCTGGGAAACGACAGCAACCAGTGCTCCAAAGACTACGTCGACATCAACGGTCAAAGGTCAGCCATCGCTCTGTTTCTGCAGGAAGGTTCTGGTTCTGGTTCTCTGTCTCCTCTCTGTAATGTTACATTTGTGAAGTAAAGTCCAGTTCCCCTCTAGCTCAGTCAGCAGCACAGAACCAGGAGGTCAGGCTGATCGACAGGAGTGAAGAGAAAGTCGTCTCTGAGCTCGCTGAACGGCTGCGGATCAGAACAGAATCTGTCAGCACTCACAAGATTGAAGTCTCGTTCAAGTCCTGAAATTTGTGTTTGGGTCAAAAATAAGTCATATTTATTAGGAACATATTTATAAGAGAAGATTTCAGTGAAGCAGGTCTGTGATGTTACACTTGAACTTTGATATTTTAGACTGATGCTCTAAAGATTATGTTTCTGCACTAAATCAGTCAACAGAATCACTCTGGACCTGATCAGAACCAGCAGAGTGTTTCTGAACCTGCCGGCCACCAGCTGACGTGTCCTCGTCTGGTATCCGTCCTGCTGAGTCTTCTCTCTGTGTCTGTGTTGCAGACTGTGTGGCAGTAAGCCTGAGAGCACCGTCATCACCAGCAGAAGCAACGTGATGACCATCAAATTTCACTCGGACTCGTCCTACGTGGACCAGGGTTTCACCGCCGAGTACGAAACCTTTGTCCCAACTAACCGTAAGACCGGATCTCCTTTCCTTCTTGTGCATCCTACAGTTTTTGTTCAGTCCTTTCACGGTGCTTTGTGTTCGGTGTCTGACTGTTTGTTGCCGTCGATCAGCGTGTCCCGGACGGTTCCAGTGCACCAACAACCTGTGCATCAACACGACGCTGCACTGTGACGGCTGGAACGACTGTGGAGACGGCAGCGACGAGGACAACTGCAGTGAGTCCGAACCACGAGCTGTGGACCAAACACAACAACATGTGACCGGATGTTTTGTTTTGAGTGTGGCCGCGATTCAAGATTATTAATATTGTTGATGAATTACTTTCTAGTTTAAACAATAAGTTGTTTGTTTGAGAAAATGCCAGAAAATGTTGTTAAGTTCAGTGTTTCAACAAAATTTTAACTTTTATTTCTTTACAAAATTGCTCAGACAAATGAATCGATCATCAGAATAATTTATTACTTTGATAGTTTAGAACTTTAGAGCATATGAATAATCTCAACCCTTTGTTCCCTCACTTGTTTCCTCCGGAGCTTTCGACCACAGCTGACATCCTGCTGCTGTAAACAGAAAGTAGTCCCCAACAAACCGATTATTATCTCCTTTTTGTTCTAAAACCAGTGAGGTTTCTTTTATTAAGTTTTCCGTCATCAGTGTGAACCAATAGGCTTTGAGCTGAGAGCCTCAGACAGGAAGTCGGCCGGTACCGACAGACCGACCAACATGTTTCTGTGTCTCCTCAGCGTGTGAAGCGTCTCAGATGAAATGTAAAAACGGACGCTGTAAACCGAAGTTCTGGGAATGTGACGGCTTCGACGACTGTGGAGACGAGACGGATGAGCAGAACTGTGGTGAGTCGGACCGAACTGTGGATGAAGCTCAATACTTCGTTCTGTCGTTCAGGTTATAAAACTTGATTCCGTTCATTAATAATGATCTCACAGTTAGAGATGTTCTTTTTTTCTCTTTCAGTAAAATGTAAACCAGGAGAGTTTTCCTGCAGGAACAAACGTTGTATCCCCGAGAAGCTGAAGTGTGACGGAAGAGACGACTGCTCGGACGGATCGGACGAGTCGCAGTGTGAGAAATGTAAGAAACATCACTGCATGATGATGATGACGATGATGATAATGTGTCAGTGACATCACTTTAAAGTTCAGAGACATGCAGGTGGGCAGGAGAATACTTAATTCTGATTGGCTGCAGGGTGTCAATTAACTCCTCAAGTAGTTCCAGTGAAACGGTCACGATGGTCAATTAACGGACGCCTCGTCTGTTGATTCCTGATGAGACGCCTCATCAGGTGATACAGAACAGAGAGTGATGTGTTTAGTTACTTAAATAATATCTGAAGAATATTTTATAGTTGTTAGATAAATTATTAAACATCAGGATGCTTTTAATTGATTGCTGTTGAATAATATATCTCACCTGTCCAATATAGTTTATGACGATATCCACATGCTTGGACCTTTATTAAAGTGTGTGTGTGTGTGTGTGTGTGTGTGTGTGTGTGTGTGTGTGTGTCAGCTCTGGTTCTGCAGACGTGTTCAGAGTTCACCTTCCGCTGCCGGAACGGACGCTGCATCAGTAAACTGAACCCAGAGTGCGACGAAGAGCAGGACTGTGAGGACGGTTCTGACGAGGACGGCTGCCGTACGTTCACCTGACGCACACACACACACACACACACACACACACACACACACACACACACACACACCAGCTTCACACAACACATCATCATCGTACATTAATATGTGTGTGTGTGTCTATGTGTGTGTGTTTTCAGAGTGCGGGACCAGGCCGTACCGCAGCTCTCGTATCGTGGGCGGTCAGGTGTCGCGGGAGGGGGAGTGGCCCTGGCAGGTGAGCCTCCACATCAGAGGGACGGGTCACGTGTGCGGAGCGTCGGTGCTGAGTAACCGCTGGCTGCTGACCGCCGCTCACTGCGTTCAGGACAACGGGCCCAACAAGTACGAGCTCCAAGCCCACAGCGTGTTCACAAACGGCTGTTATTCTGGTTCAGGTAATGACCTTTGACCTCTGAGCTCTTTCCTGTGTGCTGCTGCAGGTACTCGCGGGCGGACCAATGGGAGGCCCTGCTGGGTCTGCACGTGCAGAGTCTGACCAGCGAGTGGACGGTGAGGAGGAACGTGCGGCAGATCATCGCTCACAGCGAGTACAACCCTCTGAGCTACAACAACGACATCGCTCTGATGGAGCTGGACGCCAACGTCACCCTCAACCAGAACATCTGGCCCATCTGCCTGCCCTCCCCCACCTACGACTTCCCAGCAGGCCAGGATGCCTGGATCACCGGCTGGGGGGCCACCAGAGAAGGAGGTGAGTGGACAGAGCTGTACTCAGCAGTGCCTCATAACTGTGGAGATATACTTAGTTACTTTCAATATTGAAAAGTACTTTAACACATCCTCTGATGATGTCGCTGTCAGGCCTCGCCGCCACCATCCTGCAGAAGGCCGAGGTTCGGATCGTCAACAGCACGGTGTGTAAGAGTCTGATGAGCGAAGACGTCACCGACAGGATGCTCTGTGCCGGAGTCCTCAAAGGAGGCGTGGACGCCTGTCAGGTGAGTCAGAGCGAAATACAGGAAGCTTATAACAGGTGACACCAGGATGAAGTGTGTGAAATAAAACCACTGCAGTCACAACATGTTCATTAAAACTTCTTCTGTTCGATGTTGATTGTTGAAATGATCACATGCAGCGACCCAACAGTCAGACGGTTTTCAGACGCTGTGCTACGAGCTGCACTCATGTCGGTAGTTAAAGGAACAGTTCACTCAAAAACTAGATACCACATTGATCTGAGAAGACGTTATTCACTCTTCTGAGGTGCGGTCGAGCTCGTGCACCCACTACAGAGGGTGTGCACGCTAACACTGTTAGCTGTTGATGCTAACAATGACTGGCACCAGTCAGCTGATCGCCTTCATGCACACAGAATAAATCTTTTCTTTTTGCCTTCGGATGTGTTCAAGTAGAGAAACAAATAACCCGGAGAACCGTCAGTCCTGCTTTCATGATGTAATTTTACCTTTTACAGAGAAAATCCAGATAATAATTTGGTGGAAACTCTCTTCTACAACTCATTGTAACAACAATAAACTTTCATTTACAACCGTTAGAAAGTTACTTTGGGGCGTCTTCAAGCGAAGAGCGAGTGTTCGCTCTTATACTTTGACACTTCCTGTGTGGATCTTCTGCTCAGTGACTCTGACTCTCCTCTGTGACTCCCTCAGGGCGACTCCGGCGGGCCGCTGTCCGTCACCGGCCCCAGTGGGCGGGTCTTCCTGGCCGGCGTGGTGAGCTGGGGCGACGGCTGCGCTCGCAGGAACAAACCGGGCGTCTACACCCGAGTCACCAAGTACCGCCGCTGGATAAAGGAGAACAGCGGAGTGTAGCGGACGACTCGTGCTCCTCATGGACATTTATGACGGAGGTGAACGTGGACCGACAGCAGAGTCTGTGAACTACACAGATACTGTCTGAAGTTTTATAGGTTTATAAATCATGTGTCTGATTTCCGTGATTCAGAGTGCAGCGAGGCAGCAGCTGAGAGCGAAACACGTCACAGCTTCTTCTTATATGATAATGAAATACGTAGTGCACTTCCTCCTTCAACATTTCTGAGACAAATAACTGGATTATTATGTCTTCAACGAAAAAAAAGTTTCCAGTTTTATATGAATAACAGTTGAATAACATCCAGTTTAAATCACTTCATGCACGTCATTCAAATCCAAAATCTACCAACAGCTTCATTCACATTTAGAAAACCAAATGATTAAAAGTCGGGCCGGATGGTGATTCAGTCTCTGGTTTGTCCGTTCTGGGCTACTGTAGAAACATGGCGGTGCAACATGGCCGACTGTGGAGGAGGAGCTGCTCCCTCTGTCCATATAAAACTATTCTTAGTTTAGTTTAATCACCCACTGATGGAAACATGAAGATGAATGTTCCTGTTGTAACCGTCAGCACTGTGCAGTGTTTTAACATCACAACACAAGAACATTTACGCCTTCTTTCATCGAGATAATGAAGATTTGATCTTTTGTTTTTTAATTAGAAGTTTATAATCAGCCTCAGCTGCCGTCTGCTTCTGCACGTGAGACAGAAAGAAAACACTCTTCAAGCTTCTTGTGTTTCAGTAAAGACACAAACTGTGATCCTGTTTGGAATCAGGTAGATTCTCACCGTCACTCTGTGATGGTTTTAACTGAAACACTTGACGTGTTTCCTCTTGAAGTTTACTGTCGTGTAAATACTGATGATGAAAATGTTTCTCAGGGCTGAAAGGAAAACACTTAAATATAATCTGACTTTATGTTCAGTGTCGCTGCAGATGTGGACAAACTGGGTCCGTCTTTACTGAAGCTGCTGAGAGTCTGTCTGATAAATCCAATTTTATATAGGACGATATTAGGACATGTATATAATCGACCTATTTATCTGTAAAGCTGAAATTCTCGCTGATAATATTGATTTAACGAGAGAAGCATCCAGGGTTGGAGTTATAATGTGATCTTAGTGGCGGTCTGTAAAACAACTGACCCAACTAACATCAGGCTGTATATAGATAAACAGATAAACAGGAATATAGCTGAACATCAGTTCACACCTGGTGCTAAATGTGTCTGGAGTTACCGGATCTCACTTCCCGGCTGTATATGCAAATATTTGACTCAAAGAAAGAAATCTTTCATGTTTAACTTTGCCGAATGAACAAGAAGGCCTGAACAGTTCAGGATTTGTTGGATGCAGCTTTTCTCAAAGTTTATACAGTTTCTTCTAACGAGAGATCTCTAAATTGAGCATTTTTTAAAGGGAGTCTGGTGACGTTTTCCACTTTGTTCTCCAAAGAAGTAACACATATAGTTACTGGATCTTTTTTTATTTCACATGTTCACTGTCAGGAGGTTTTATTCATTAATACATTTGGTCTTAATGGTGACATCAGTTCAAACTCCTGCTGAAACACTTTGAAAGAGTCCGATGAGAAAAAACAACAAACACTCCAGGCGAGCATCATGTTCGCCAAACTTCCTTCATTCTGAGATTTTTAGACTTTAGAGACTTTATTTGTCTTTAATAACTCGTCATTTAAAAAAATAAACGAGTGCTGGTCGTCTGATTGAGATGATTGATTGAACTGCCCCAAACATCCAACCACCAAATAAAAAAACTTCTGTAAATGTAATAAAGTTACATTTAATCTCTAATTTATTAAATGATTTAACTCAACTGGTCAAGTTGGAAAGTTATAGATTGGAAATGTTTATTTTAGTGCTTAAAAGAAACAAATTAATTTCAGTTTATTTTGCTCGTTTCTAAACTTATAAGTATAATAAAGATAATTTAATCTTTATCGTCAACATGCGATGATTTCACAAATAGATTTGAATAATTGAAGTTTCTCACTTTAAAAATCTCGTTCACCCAGAAGGTTCTGTTAAATGCTTCACAGCACAAAACGAGTCGTTCTTATCAAAGCGAACTGAACAAAAACTTTAAAAGCTCCAAATATAAACCTCTTATTAAAACTGTCTTCAGTAAAGTGGATTCGTGCTGGTTTGATGTTTTCCAGTGTTCTCCAGTTCGTCACGTGGATCATTTTATTTTCTCTTCTCTGTCCGTCTCTTCGTTGGCGGCCATCTTTGTTACACTTCCTGTTTGCGTCGTCTCGTCGGTGCTCTCTGTGGTGACGTGTTTCTGCTGAATGTATTTATTTGTACAGTTTCCTCGTTGGGTTTGTGGAGTTCAGCTCCACGTCTGTCTTTACTTTTATAATAGTTCTACTGTAGTTTGGGGCGCAGGATTCTGAAGATGCAGTAACAGAATTCACAGGACGATTGTTAGTTGCTGCTTGACAAAAGGTTGAATTAAACCATTTGAAGTTTGTGGTTGTAGTTTAGTTTTGTAGGATTGCAGATGAAACCAGCAGACAGGTGTGGGTTTATAAAGCTGCTGCTTCATTACGAGTTCTGATTAAATACAGGATACAAATACAAACGTGTTCATGATATTTGGATGGAACTGAATGTTTAACTGCCAAAAAATATGAAATCTAATAAATAAACCAAAGATGAACATTCACACAACACTCGGCTTCTTTGAGTTTTTATCTTTGAGACTCTCAAAAAGTGAAGTTTGAACAAATGAGCACTGTGAGGAATTAAAACTGATGTGTATGAAACGGAAGCAGCCTGAATCTTAATGATGTCGTACGACTGACATCTCTTTCTTCATGGTGACTGTCAGAAACACGCTGACGATTATAGAGTCTATAGTTTTTAGAAAATCATGGAACAATCTTCCTATTATTTATGATTTCTAAATCTGTGACGTTGAATCGAAGATGTTCTCTTATAATCCCACAAAGTCATCTGTCGTTCTCATCATCTGTTCACCGTCACTTATAACAGTTTCTTTCTTCAGGTGCGTTTGTAAGTTCACATCAGAAGTTCACAACACGAAGAGTTCAAACATCGAATGACATCTGCAACATTTCTAAAGCGTGAACCCGTTCACACCAACACGATGAGGAGAGAGCGTTTCTTTTCTGCTTCATGTGTCTGTCAGCTTTCTGCAGCAGCTTCACCACAAACACTCATGCTTCCTTGTTCTCATGCAGCTTCATGTGAATCGCTTCTGCAACACTCACCATCTTCACATGAATCTGCCCTCACAGTTTTAAAACTCACTGAAAGCAAAAACAATTAATAATCGGTCTTTCTGTACGCTGCAGCTGTTCTCAAAGCTGTTGGTTTCCACTCGTGTCGACGTGTAGCTGAGGATGATCTGTGCATTCCTGAGAAAACTAAATGTTCAAACTTTATCACAACATTTCTGCATTTAACCTCGAGTCTGTTGGTCTCGACAGCTCTGTGAAAGATGACATCATGTTTCATGTGCAGCAGTTTAAACTCTGATAGAGGAGCTTCAGTAAAACTGAACGGTGACACTCAGCTAACCAGCTGCTGATGATAAAGATGATGAAGATGGTCTACAGCTCAGATTTACCTGTCAGAGTTCATCCAAGTTAAACTCGCAGCATAAAATCCATGTATATTTCATTTGCCCCACGAGTGAGGAAACATCCACTGAAGCTTCACCTGTTCAGGTGTGAGCCGGGCTTCAACACAACAACAGCAACCTGAAGATCTTCCATCAGTTTTCATTCTGATGCTCAGGTTAGGGTTAGAAACACATCACGGTCCAGTTAAAATGCCTGTTGTGGTCTCAATTAAAACAGCTAAAAGTTTCCATGTGTCCTTAAAAATATCCAGCGGTGTGACTTTAACTGTGGTCAGCTGTTCAGCAGCCTTGTTGGCTGTAACAACACCAGCTGCTGATGAGAGCTCATATATCACATAACACGTGAACGTGAAGTTCCATGTTTGCTTCACATGTGAACCTCAGACGTCTGACATTACATCCTGTAGACTGCAGAGGAACATGGTGATGATATTCTGTCTCTGACTTCTTACAGTGTATCTGTCTTCCTCTTTGTCTCAGAGTGGAAACAACGTCTCACCTGTCAGAAGCAGCCGAACACAACAAGACTGAAGTGATGATAGCACTGTGAGAAAACGTCTGACCTGCTCAGTGCATCAGAAACATCTTTCTTTCTCTTCTGGCTCACATTCATATCAAACCATGAGTCAGTTTTTGATTTACAGGAGACAGAAATCACTAAAGCTGCAAAGATGAATCAGTTATATGTTGTTGTCAGTTAGAGATTATTAAGTTGTTATTAACATCATGATATCATGAGAGAGGTCTTTTTGCTTTTCAGAAGTAAAGTTGTAGAGTTGAGAATCAAAAGATTCAGGACAGTGATTTAAATAGAGCATGTCTTGCCCCATGCACTCCCGTTCAAAATTAACTGCCCAAAACCGAAACTACAGTAAATCTTAAAAGTGCCTCTTTCGTCCTAATTATGCTTTCACATGAAGGTTTGACTCATATTCAATCCCAAATAAAGCCTCGGTTGCTTTTTGGCGAGAGCTTCACTTTAAAGTGCTGACTGCAGCGACTCTAAGGTATAAAATGAGATCTGCTCATCCATCCATCAACAGGAAGTGACATCATCAGCAGACACGTCCTCCTCTGCAGGCTCTTTAGCTTTTTAGTTTTTCTTTTCTGACTTGTGTCTCAGGATTTCACCTGACCGAGTGAACAGAATGAGTCAGCAGATGTTCACAGAGCAGAAACAATAGAAAGACAAAAAGCTTTGCACACATCGTTACTGCAGAGCGGCAGTAAGACGTCTGTAAGAACTGTTCATTCCACAGCACAACCACAAGAACTTGTGGTTTCTTTTTCTCACATGATGTCCGTGTGAATTTCCTGTCACTGCAGCGTTCTACTTCGTATCATCTTGACACACTTTATCTGTAAAACAAAGCAGAGGTCCAAAACAAAAGAAATAAAAATCTTTCCATTGTTGCATCTGTGTAAAATTCTGTCTGTTCTGTCAGTATGTCCTTTGATATGTAGAAATGTGTTGTGGTTTTATTTCATAAAGCATGCAGTGAGGAAATGAAGGCTGGGTATGTTGCAGCAGGAAAAGGCGTCTCTTCCTGTTTTTCAGAGGCGACCAGCAGCAGCAGCCAGCAGACGCAAACATGGCACCAAACATGAAGGGCGTCTTCCCAAACTTTCCTCTTAAACAACTCAGCCCCTACATCGCATTCATTGTGATTTTTGTTCACAATGTTGTGCTTGGCTATGATTTGCCGTGCTCATGTGATAAAGAACATGACTACTGCGGCACATACATGGCTCTGCCATTTTTCATTCTATTTTTTTTACAACTCTGGATGGACAAGACATTTCAGAGAGTCTGGAAATACACATTTGTCTGCACACGTGGAGGACAAGCAGCTGTAGAAGGAGCCGGTGGAGGACAAGTCAATGTAGAAGGAGCCGGTGGAGGACAAGCAGCTGTAGAAGGAGCCGGTGGAGGACAAGCAGCTGTAGAAGGAGCCGGTGGAGGACAAGCAGCTGTAGAAGGAGCCGGTGGAGGACAAGCAGCTGTAGAAGGAGCCGGTGGAGGACAAGCAGCTGTAGTAGGAGCCGGTGGAGGACAAGTCAGCTGTAGAGCGTGAAGGACAAGCAGCTGTAGTAGGAGCCGGTGGAGGACAAGCAGCTGTAGAAGGAGCCGGTGGAGGACAAGCAGCTGTAGAAGGAGCCGGTGGAGGACAAGCAGCTGTAGTAGGAGCCGGTGGAGGACAAGCAGCTGTAGAAGGAGCCGGTGGAGGACAAGCAGCTGTAGAAGGAGCCGGTGGAGGACAAGCAGCTGTAGAAGGAGCCGGTGGAGGATGCTGGGATTCATGCTGTTGCAGATGCAAATTTGTCCCTGTTTTGTTGTATCACTTTATCAAGGCAGTTTTCATTGGTCTGCTGTGGGTTGTGTATGTGTACATTGATGGAGACTGGTACGTTTGCTGTAAGAAGGATACAAACTCTACAAAGTTTTCAAAACATCCAGACTTGGCCTGCAAAGACAAAAACAAGAACATCACACTGGAGGAAAGAAAACTCATCGCTGAACTTAAAAGTGAATCCTTGGTGAGTTTTTCCTTCTATAAGTCATGACAGTCTCTGTTTCTCTGCTGTTTTACTGGAACTTTATCACATCAGCCTGTGTATTATCTGTAAACTGTAGAAATAACTTTACTGGCTGATGATGTTATCATTTTATTCTGTTTATTATTTTGAGATCAAGAGATTTAGTGAAAAAACTAAAGTTTGTTTTCTCCAGATGATGTGATGATGACGTCACTGTCTTGAGAAAATGAACATTTTCATCCTGAGATAATTATTTTATTTCGCCTGTCTTCATTTACTGAGCAGAGCAGCAGCAACTTCACAGGACGGTTTTTTTAAAGAATGCTTGATAAGGTGGATGATACACAGCCACTCATTTTGTAGTTGAATATGAGATTGTGTTATGCTCAATGTGGCTGAGTGACTCCTGAGGCAATAAACTTGTTATGTCGAAGTAACAGACTTAAATTAATGCAACCACAGCTGATTCTTCTATGCTGATATCGTCATGTTTTTGCATCTTTTTCAGGGAATCGGTCTCTGGATCCTCTGTGGCCTTGTTGCAGCTGCCTTACTGTCATTATTAAGATGTTTTAAATGCTGTTGTGAAAACTCAGATTGTTGCAACAAAGAAAATTTTTATTACAAAGTGATTTTAGAAGAGGAGGAACATGTTCTGAAAGAGATTCTGACAACAGCAGCAAAAGAACATTTGACTAAAGGAATCAAAGACAAATTAAGCAATGATAAATTGACAGAATGTTTCCATGTGGCTGAACAACTGATTGACAGAAAGACTAAACCTCTCGGAGCAGATAGTCAGGTAATGAACCAGCTTCACATGTCTTTGTCATCTTCATGGGTTTTGTTGGCAGTAAACTGTGTTTTCTGTGTCACACTGACGATCTCTTGGATATTACATCTAAAATGATACAAAATTGGACGATTTTATTTAAAAATCTAAAACTCTATTTTTCAATCATCAGATCAATGTATAACTTTTGAAATTGTGTTTAATTTTTTTTCTCTTGACCAATCAGTGAGGAGGGGAAGAATTTACACAATCTCACCGTGCTTTCATCATCACACCTGTTTTTTAGTGTTACTGTCTCCTGATTGGAGACTCCTGAGAAGCAGTTTAATTTAGAAATTACTTTTCAATTACAGCAGATGCTTTAGTCTACAGTGACTTACAGTAATTCATACATTCACACTGATGGTGGCTGCCATGCTGACCAGCACATCAGAAGCAGTTTTTGGCTTCGTATTTTGTCCAAGGACACCTCAGAGAGGTGCTGCTTAAATTCAAGTGAGTGATAATGTCTGACGAGGTGTCCATTATCAGGAATTAATGGACGACGCGGATGCATAAAAACCGTCCGATGCCAGCTAGTGTATTAATTTAGAACGGTGAACAGACAATTTGACTGGAACTACTTAGTAGGTGTCCATATATCAGGGGTTAATGGACACCCTGCAGCCAATCAGAATCGAGTATTCCCCAAGACCATGGTTTAAGTATGATGAATCCTTTGGTCTTAGATTGGTCTAATGTCATATTCTAATATTTGAGATGCTGGATTTCTTTAAGTCGTAACCATCACAATTAGAACAAAAAGGCTTGAAAAATATTTAATTTGATGTGTACTGAATCTAGAATAAATGAAAGTTTCACTTTTTGAATTAAGTTACAGAAAAACAAATGACTCTTTCATCATATTCTATTTTTCAGATGTATCTGTACAAACAGCTGGAGGAGGATTATATGATTTTAGTGCAACTAAACACACTGACTGCATGTTTTATTACAGAATCATCATATTAATAATCCTGTATTCTGGCTGAACCTCATGTTCTGTCATCATAACGAGGCTGATCTGTGATCTGTACAGAGGCCACTAGAGGTCGCTCTCCATCAGACACAAGTCTTTTATCTATCGAAACAAGTGTTGAGTTCACTTCAGAGGTTTCCAGAGGTTTTGTTGCAGTCGCAAAAGGAGCCAGGACCCCGGGCAATTTATCACTGAGCATCGCTGTGGTTGCCGGGCTGGCATAACGACAGGGCTGCCAAGTTTCAGAAAATGACGAGAGTGAGACTTTAGTCATGCGATGCGTTTGGCGAAAAAAATTGGCCTTTTTTAACATCGATTTATTCCTCAAAACTGATGTCCTCACCTCCATGCCAGCAGCTCTCCCTGCACTGTGGCCTCCTAATGCTAGTCTTAATTAACCAGAAATAAGAAATGAAAACTGTATCAAGAATTTTGACAAAATACACTCATCATGGTTCTTGCAGGTTTCAGTAAGTCAAATTGAGGGCCTTTTTAAGACATTTTAAGACCATAAAAATTTAAATTTAAGACCTTCACATCGCATATCCAATAGAAATTTAAAATCAAATAAATTCTGAAAGAATCATTTTATTACAATCAGTCATTAACAGATAAACAGGCAAAAAACAAACTTGCCTTCAAATAGAATATATTTAATTTCATATTAATTAAAAAGCGCACTGTAACTTATAAATGCAAGAAAAAGAAGCACATACTCACACTCTCTCTCTCACACACACTCACCCGTGCTCTCTTTCTCTTTCACAAGATCTGCAGTAAATTCACCAAGTTCTTCTAGGAACTGGGTGTAAGAGGTCTGTACAGTACAACCAGGTGAAGCCTGTTCCCTGGACAAGGATGTTACTATTTGATGAGGATGGTTTTAAAACCAGAGCCTCAAATGAAGTAAATTTAATATCCTGGTTGGAGTTTAGGCTGAGAATAGATTTGTAGATTACAGCAACACCTCCCCCCTGTTTAGAGGCCCGAGCAACATGGGTGTAGTTATAGTCAAGAGGAGAGGCTTCATTTAATGGCAGAAAGGTATTAGGTTTCAGCCATGTTTCACATAACCCAATCATGTCCAGCTTCTGCTCAGTGATCAAATTATTAATCAGTAAGGCTTTGGCTGACAGTGATCTAATATTGATAAAACCAAATTTGAGGGTTTTAAGCTCACTGGAGCAGTTTCCAGTGACCGGCCGTTTGGTGGAGCTTATGGTAGATAGTTTAGGAATTGGAACAAGGTACCTTTTTGTAGTAGTAGGTTTTGGCTGCCTGTGCAGGAAGGGATGACGGGATGCAGTAGTGATTAGCTTTGGTATTTTATTATGTAAGACTGTGTAAGGTGGTTGCTGAGACATTTCCCCACTGTCAGAGGTGGAGATCCAGATTAGATTATTATGATTTACACATTTAGAGGATGATTCAATGGAAAAGTGGCGAGGGGAGGTGACAGTCTCAATGTTATGAACTAAGCTATCAGTCTGGTACTCTGTGCTATGTCCCTGACCAACCATGTTAACTAGGCTAGTGGACTCCATACCAGCACTAACAATAACACTAGCAGGCTCTCTAGAGACCTGCGACCTGCTGAGTGTTACATCCCTTGTGTCAAACCTGCTTCAGACACCTGTCTATATTGCTAGACAGAACAGCAGCGCCGACTCCAGTAGGATGCAGGCCGTCTGCTCTCAGCAGGTGGGGGCGACCCCAGAAAGAGGGCCAGTTATCCACCAACCTGTATCCCTGCTCCCTACAGTGACGCGCCAGCCAGCGGTTCATAGCTGTAAGCCTACTGTACGTCTCATCATTACCCCACTGGGGTAAGGGACCAGAGACAATTAATCACATCTTTCTTGCAGCCTGAAAAGTCCTGGCTACACTATTTTTTGTAATCTCCGACTGCTTCTGACGAATATTGTTGGTGCCAGCATGAATTACAATGTTGCTGTAGCTTGAGACAGAGAAGAGACATTTTCTGTTTTTGTCTTTGCAAACTCCTTTTATTTATTTTGTTTTAAACTTCAGTGTGACGTCTCACTGAGTACAACTAGATAAGGAACAAGTCGCCTCTCACATTAGCCATGTTTATACTGGGCAGCAAGTCGCCAGTTGGACGTCCTTTTTGCGGCTTGGTCCCTGGATTCAGACAGAAGGCGGTAAATTGGGGGTCTGTTTTGTTCTGCCAATTTGCCGCCTCAGAGGGTTTAATTGTTAAACTTTGACTGATTTTCACTGTTTAAAACTCTTTGCAGGAGACTCTTCAAATGGAAAAACTGAGGCTGGAGGTAAATCTGTCTGTCTGTCTGTTTCACCTGGAGTTTTAGTAGTTTTATTAGTTTTACTGTTCAAATAAAGTCGTAGTTATCTAGTTCATCACAGCTCTGCTGCACACTCTCTTGTTTAGTTGTGTTATTGAGCTGGTGAACAATGAATTTCTGTTCTATTATTGTTGAAGTTACATCTTTACAATCAAAGCTTCTCAGATTATGTTCCTGTGATTTCACGTGTTCTCGTTTCCTTTCTGACTCTGTGAAACTCTTTGCAGGTGAAAAAACTTCGTGCTGAAGAACAGAGACAAGAGGTAAATCCATCCATGATGAGAGTTTCAGACAAAATGTGTCAAAAATCAAAAAATGTCATTTTCAACCATCAGATGAATGTATAATTAAGATTTTGTTGGACTGATTGATGAGGAAGTGAAGAGTTCACAGAATCTCATCATGCGTCTGATCGGCTGATCTAGTTGATCATCACGGCTGTTTTCTAGTGTTACTGTCTCCTGATTGGACGACACTTACAGACTCAGCTACTATAGGAGGGTTATAATGTTGTTGTCCACTGATACAAACTGCATGTGTCTTTGTCATTTGTCTTCATCAGCCTGACACTGCAGCAACAGGAGGAACAGGAGGAGCAGGAGGAGGAACAGGAGGAGCAGCAGGAGGAACAGGAGGAGCAGCAGGAGGAACAGGAGGAACAGGAGGAGGAACAGGAGGAACAGCAGGAGCAGCAGGAGGAACAGCAGGAGCAGCAGGAGGAACAGGAGGAGCAGCAGGAGGAACAGGAGGAGCAGCAGGAGGAACAGGAGGAACAGGAGGAGGAACAGGAGGAACAGGAGGAGCAGCAGGAGGAACAGCAGGAGCAGCAGGAGGAACAGGAGGAGCAGCAGGAGGAACAGGAGGAACAGCAGGAGCAGCAGGAGGAGGAGCAGGAGGATCACAGGTGTGTTTGTGTGTTAATGAGTCAGTAATTAGTAATCTTACCATAATATCTGTTCAGCTGACCGTCAGTCTGTTTATCAGCAGCTTCCTTCATGTTGAGAAGAACTGTGAAAAGTAGATGATGTGAGACAGAACACAAGGAAACAACAGCTTCTGCACTTTTATGTCATTTAGATTCTTTTCTTTTTTCTGTCTGAAATCTAAACTTTGACTCACTGTTTGAAACTGTTTGCAGGAGGAAGCTATTGAACTTCAAACAGTGAATACAGAGGTGAGTCTGTCTGTGTGTCTGTGTGTGAATTCAGACCACTCTGTGGTCGCTGTGCTGCTTAAATCCAAGTATGATGAATCCTTTGGTCTTTGATTGGTCTAATGTCATATTCTAATATTTAAGATGCTGGATTTCTGTAAGTCGTAGTCATCAAAATTAAAACAAAAAAAAGGCTTGAAATATGTTCTTTATTTTATGTTCAATGAATCCAGAATATATGAAAGTTTCACTTCTTGAATTAAATTAGAGATAAACAGATGACATTTCCACCATATTGTATTTTGTCTGTACAAACAGCTGGAGGAGGGTTATATTATTTTATTCCAACTAAATACACTGACTGCATGTTTTATTACTGAATCATCATATTAATAATCCTGTATTCTGGCTGATCCTCATGTTCTGTCATCATAACGAGGCTGATCTGTGATCTGTACAGAGGCCACTAGAGGTCGCTCTCCATCAGACACAAGTCTTTTATCAGGAGGAGCTGACTGACTTCAGATCAGAGGAGACCTCAAATATAAAGTTTAACCTGTGAACACTGACTCAGTCCTCTGCAGCAGCTGCAGCTCTGAGCTCTGCTGAGAAAAGGACAGAAACAACCACATTATAAACATGTTTTATTCACAAATAGCTTAATTCATTATATTCAAACGATCATAAATATTCTAGTTCACCATTCAAACTGCATCAGTCCCTCTGTGGCAGGTTGTAAAGTCAGAGCTGCTGCTGCTGACCTCTGCTGTTTGTTTGTTTGTTAGGGAATCAAATCTAACATTTAAATTCATTATTCATTTTGTTTTGTGTCCATAACTACAACATACGCCCCCTAGTGTTCACTGCAAAGACATGCATTTAAAGGAGTCATCACCCGGAAATCTCAATTTCTCTCGTTAAATCATGCATATTGGTGTTGGACCTCTGTTGAAACTTGCCTGAAAAGCTGGAGTTTGAAAGTGGCTTATTTTTTTCGCTTTGGCTCTTTTTCTGAACAGGAATAGCGCACAGTAGTGCGCGTTCCTAAAGCAGGAGATTTTGACTCTGCTCCTGTGGTGACGTTACCACAGGAGGCTACTTGCATATTAAGCACCTGCTCACAGCCGTCCTCAGCCAGAGTGAGCACGCCGAATCTGCTTATTTCTCTGTCATTTTCACGCCATACATCGTCACCGCCAGCATTAAAACTCAGGTCTTACATGTAAAACACGAGTGTGAAAAGTAAGAAGGAAAAAAAAAGAATTTACCATTCAGAGACGTCCTGCTGTAAACGTGTCTCTTCCACCGTCTCTGCCTCTTCACTCTCCCGTTCGGGTTCCGACTCCGGCTCGTACATAAATGCCTGAATTCCGTAAGGTTTGTCATTTAGTGTGTGCGCCATGACAGGGGGCTGTTTATGTTGTGGAGTCTGTGTGCATGCAGGCTCGCCCCCCATTCCGGCTCTGTCCTTCCTGCGGCCAATCAACGCGCGCCTCATTACATATTAATACAATGCACATCCGGACCATTCAAAACCTTGCGCTCAATCTCATGTGAGAAAGTCGCGGTATGAAAAAGGGTCAGAACAAGCTCTATGTTTGATATTTTTTAATTATTTTTTTTCTAATAAGTTTTAAGAATTGATCCAAAGCGATCCAAGAGGGACTGGATATGCAAAAAACCAGGTGATGACTCCTTTAATGAGAAGAGGACATGTTCCGTTTTTATCTTTGCAAACTCCTTTATATATATTTAGTTTTAAACATTGTGCTTGATTCTGAAATGAAACTTCAGTGTGATGTCTCACTGAAACTAAATAAGGAACAAGTTGCCTCACAGATTTTATACTCTGTAACTGTTTGCCTGCTTTTTAACCAGTTAAGTGAAATATTTTGTAAAAAGACATTTAGAGACGTATGAAACACTGACGTTAAGCTCTTTATATATCACACAGCTAGCATGCTACCACAGTTAGCTAGAAAAAAAATGCCTCATTTCAAGCATTTAAAGGTACAATATGTAATAATTGGCCACCTCTTGCATTCATACATACAAACAATAATAAGTATCTCACCAGAGTAACTGCAAACTGCTGCTAAATGTAGCTGCTGTTAGGCAGTTAGCTCAGTTTGCAGTGCAGCTAGTGGTCCTATTAGCTGACTCTGTCAGGCCTCTGATCTCAGAGCACCGAGCAGTTTTTGTAGACATCGTCAAAACTGTTCTTGATTATTTTAGTTTAAAGGTGCAATATGTAAAAATGTGTGTTTAAAACATTCCTAAATTAACTAAAATGATCAACTGAATGTGAAGAAATAACTGTTTTGATGTTATGATAAATATTTGTATTGGATTGCAGAAATATGTATTGAAGTTAGCATGCTAACCAGCTAGCCCCTAGCCACTTTGAACGTCATCATCATGAGATGTCTCAACACTCGCACTGTGCTCAGAGCTTCCAGTCTGGTCAGAGTCAGCTAATAGGATTGCTCGGTAGCTGCATGGTTAACTAAGCTTATGAGCTAACTAAAGCTACAGTTAGCAGCTGCTATGTTTGGAGTTGTTTGGAGTATAAATATGGCAGGTGGCCGAGTCTTACATATACCACCTTCAAATTTGGTCTGTTTGGAATTAAGTCAATGAGAAAACGATCCTCAGTAAACAGTTTACTGCTGAGTTTATGATCTCAATCGTTCATTTCAAGTCTTCCTCAACACAGCAACACATGTTGTGATTTATGTTCCGACAAAAAATACAATAGAAGATAAAGCAGGTATGCTACAGGGTGGGACGTAGTGGCATGCACAGACCTTTGGAAGGGCAGGGGCGAAAAGGAAAAAAAGGGCACTTTAGCACGCGTTTTCAGCAATTGGACCACAAGAGGGGTCGACCCCTTGTGTCACTTCTGGCTCAAAAAAACAAGCTAGACTCAAGGCTTTAATGTGGTACTCCATAAACTAATGAGTGAGGCCATGTTACACTGTCACGTCCTGAATGTCCTCCTGTCCTCCTCAGTCTGTCTCCGTCTCAGGTGAACTTGGTTATAATAATATATATTTAATATGATATATTATATTATTACTGTGTGTTCATGTAACAACTCTTGAAACTGTGTTTTCTCCAAATAGCAAAGTCCTCTTCTTGGAGCCAATGTCCATGAGACATACAGTGAAGATGAGTCGGGACCCATGTGATCGTACATTCTCCTCCTGATGAAACACTTCAGACTAAGTTTTAAACTGTGACTGTGACGTTTGCGATTGGAAGCAGGCCGGAGATTTTTTGTTGTTTTTGTTTTTTCTAACGGCAGCTTAACAAAATGTTTCTGTTGTGATTTATCTTTCTGTATATAACTATGAGACGAGCTCTCAGCTCTCAGTGCTCTGCTCAACTTAATCAGGTGTGTGATTGCAAATTATGATGCAAATGTGTCATGACTGTAGATCTGTTTGTTGTGTTCTTGTCTGGTTTTGTCTTGTGTTTTCTTGTATTTGATTTCCATGTCTCTGTATCTTGTCTTGTGTCTTGTTTTTGCATACCCTCATGTGTCCTTTAAGTTCTCCTGTGTATTTTCCTATGTTCCCTCTGGCTCCCTCTGTCTATTGCTTGGTTCCCTTCATGTTCTCGTGTGCTCCTCCCCTTCGTTACCTCACCTGTTCCTCGTCTTGTCATCAGTGTCTGTGTATTTAGTCTCTGTGTTCCCAAGCAACCTTTTTTTCCAGGCCACAGCCCAAACCCATGCATCAGCTCCAGCCCCAGCCCATGCCGTAGCCACAGCTAGGCTACCAGCCCAGGCCTCAGTCTCGACCCCAGGGCCTGCAAGTCCTGAGGCGTCTCCTTTCTGGGGAGCCCGCCTGGCCTTCAAGGTTTCCCCGCTTAGGAAGCGCCGCTCTCGGTGGCGTCCGGGCTCCTTGAGGTCTGGCGCCCTCCTTTGCTGTCCGGCGCCCTCCTTTGCTGTCCTTCGCCGACACCTGCCAGTGGCCTTCAGTCGGCAGCCCGGTCGACACCTGCCAGTGGCCTTCAGTCGGCGGACCTGATGGCGCCTGTTCCTGCCAGTGGCCTTCAGTCGGCGGACCTGATGGCGCCTGTTCCTGCCAGTGGCCTTCAGTCGGCGGACCTGATGGCGCCTGTTCCTGCCTGTGGCCTTCAGTCGGCGGACCTGATGGCGCCTGTTCCTGCCAGTGGCCTTCAGTCGGCGGACCTGATGGCGCCTGTTCCTGCCAGTGGCCTTCAGTCGGCGGACCTGATGGCGCCTGTTCCTGCCTGTGGCCTTCAGTTTGTGATTGGAAGCAGGCCGGAGATTTTTTGTTGCTTTTGTTTTTTCTAACGGCAGTTTAACAAAATGTTTCTGTTGTGATTTATCTTTCTGTATATAACTATGAGACGAGCTCTCAGCTCTCAGTGATCTGTTCAACTTGATCAGTTGTGAGACTGCAAATTATGATGCAAATGTAAATAAAAAGATTAAAGTTCTGTACAGGAGGTTCAAATAATAATCTTTTCAAAATATGATCCTGTCAGAAGATGGTCTCTGGTTATTTTTATTTAGAATGTTTGAGGGAAATTTTCTAATGTCCCTTATTATTTTGATATGTTGTTCTTACATATGAAGGAGTTGTAGATGCAACATTATTATGTATGTAAAGTGAAATCTTATATCTGTTGACTTCTGACATGAGCTCTGTCTGTAATAGTTATGTGGAGGAATAATGCTTTATTGTTGTGGGTTATTATAAAGGATGAGGAGAGACGGCCTCTCTTCAGTCATCATCTCTGTGCTGCTGATGTGGGATTCTTGCTTGCAAACAATAAAGAACTTCTAGAAAATAAATATTGTGTCAAACTCTCATCTGCACTAGACAAGCGGTTGGTTTTCAGTTACCACGACAAATGTGTGACTTAATGAATGCACATTTATTTTGGACATGTGACAACTAAACTAAACTAAAATTATAATTAGTTAGACAAATAAACATAATAAAATGAAAAGCATGTTACAAAGTATATTCCATGTACAAGCACTAGCTCCATTCACACTGACCTGTGAGTGCAGGGATCCTGCAGTTGGCAGCTAGAATCCTGAAATTCAACTTTCATTCAAATTATAACCCCTCTATGAAAGAAAAGTTTCTGAATATTACCTGGCAGTAGTCCAAGAACTTTAACGCACAGGAATTTAAAAACAGTAAGCTGCTGTGAACTTCATGAACTGTTCTTATACCTATTTTTTTGAAGTGTGAAAAGTGTTTGCAGTGCAGTATTTTTCAGGGGGACGACTCAGAGACGTTCACTTTGGTTTCACATCCCTCCATGTTCTGAGGTGTAAATGTTCCAGCTCCTCTTTGTTTAAGGTTTGCTTTGTTTTCAGAACACACCTGTCTTCACTCACCTGTTGTGCTTTATGCAACATTAATAGGGTTTTGGGTTAAATTTGACTATCAATAATAATTAGTGATTATCAAGGATAATTATTAATTATGTTAATTAATAAGATCCAATTTTTCATCTGATCACCTCGGGGGACCACTTTCACGTTCTGTGGATGGTACCAGTGATTTTCTGTGGATGGTACCGGTGACGCTCTGTGGATGGTACCAGTGACGCTCTGTGGATGGTACCGGTGACGCTCTATGGATGGTACCAGTGACGCTCTGTGGATGGTACCGGGGATGCTCTGTGGATG
This sequence comes from Sparus aurata, assembly GCF_900880675.1. Lineage (NCBI taxonomy): Eukaryota > Metazoa > Chordata > Actinopteri > Spariformes > Sparidae > Sparus > Sparus aurata. The sequence continues at coordinate 1,130,912 of NC_044193.1, forward strand.
GTACCAGTGATGCTCTGTCGATGGTACCAGTGATGCTCTGTGGATGGTACCAGTGATGCTCTGTGGATGGTACCAGTGATGCTCTGTCGATGGTACCAGTGATGTTCTGTGGATGGTACCAATGATGTTTTGTGGATGGTACCAGTGATGCTCTGTGGATGGTACCAGTGATGTTCTGTGGATGGTACCAGTGACGCTCTGTGGATGGTACCAGTGATGCTCTGTGGATGGTACCAGTGATGTTCTGTCAATGGTACCACTGATGTTTTGAGTGGTTTTAATCACCTCTGTAGAACCTCCCTGTCCTGGGTCGTGATGAACCATGACAGTTTGTGATGTTCCCGGTCAGGATGCGTTTGATGCTCGTCTGTAAACCAGAATCTTGCTCTGGACTTAAGCCGTGCTAAGTTTCTGTATGAAGTCGATCCTTTGAGGAAGAAGAGGCGATGAGCAGCAGATTGTTCTCTGTTGATTTCCTCCAGATACGACACGGCCGATGATGGTGGCGTCGTCAACAAACTTCACAATCTAGTTCTCCTGATGACAGTCAGTGCGGTCATGTAAAGTCCTGTGGTTTTAAGACTTGTTGCATTAGGAGAAATAAATAAAAATAGCTACAGTAAATTCTAAATCATTGGAGTCTTCTTGTAAATTCTGCATTGAATACAAAACATTAAGTCAAATCAAATCAAATCAATTTTATTTATATAGCCCAAAATCACAATCACATTGCCTCAGGGGCGCTGCCAGGGATTTTGGGCCCCATGAAAAGAAATATTACTGGGCCCCTGCATAGCCGGCCATAAGGCCAGCGAAAATTTGTTATGCTGTTTACATAAAACTGTGCATTTTAATGATATTTTTGACTATAATGTCCTATATGTGTGAAAAGAACAACATGACAGTTCCTTGGTAGGGGAAGCACTGAACACTCAGAATACAATGGAATTTAGATTCATTGTCTGCAACTCTGCAACTTTAATGGTTAAAATATAAAATTCTCTTAAATTACCTGAAAAATACAAATGCATGACATACATGAATTATATAGAATTTCCTGTAATACCATTTGAAATGGCATCACAAGATTCAGGTTTCCTCCCACCATTCTGTTTTACTGTCAGCGATTTGATCAAAAATAACAAAAGAAAATGTGATTTTCACAACCGGTACCCCACTGCTCACTGTCTCCCTCTTGTAGCCCTGCATTTAGGTCTAATTTATCTCCAAAATTACTATTATAGCAATACCACACAATTTCTCTTTCAAACATGCACATCACCCCCCCCCACACACACTTAGACCAGCCACTGCACTCAATGTAAAAACTGTATGCTGTCTTACATTATGTTTTTGTTGTTGTTTTTATTAAGTTTGTAATATGCGTTTATATTTTGTTAAAAAAATCTATTAAAAATAATAATAATAATATAATTTATCTCCAAAACTGTACATGGTGGAAAAAGAGTTGTGGTGGAATTAAACACATAAACGAGGCTCTATGGTTGTTGCGATTTAAATATTGTTAAAGTTTCTCTGATTGGATTGAGAGCAGTCACTTAGTCTGCAAGAACCAAAACATTTCTCCTCTTTTCCTACTGCAAAGCAAGGGGTGAGAGTCCCAAACTACTGACCAAACATAGTATTTCAGTGAGTTTATAGTTCAGTTTCAGTGATAGCTAAATTTCAACAAAACAAAATAAAGTTATAGGCTATATGCTTTTTAAACCATTTAAATCATTCTGAAACAAATACATGTGTTTTTATTCAGAATGCTCTTTATTCATTAATTTCAATTTATCTTTTTTTTCCATAATAATAGATTAATTCAACACAGAGCTGCTCACCTCCTTCCTCAGTTGTGGGTAGGCCTACTGGGGCTGGTTCAGGGGTAGGTGGGGTACTGGGGCTGGTTCAGGGGTAGGTGGGGGTACTGGGGCTGGTTCAGGGGTAGGTGGGGGTACTGGGGCTGGTTCAGGGGTAGGTGGGGGTACTGGGGCTGGTTCAGGGGTAGGTGGGGGTACTGGGGCTGGTTCAGGGGTAGGTGGGGGTACTGGGGCTGGTTCAGGGACAGGTGGGGGTACTGGGGCTGGTTCAGGGGTAGGTGGGGGTGCTGGGGCTGGTTCAGGGGTAGGTGGGGGTACTGGGGCTGGTTCAGGGGTAGGTGGGGGTACTGGGGCTGGTTCAGGGGTAGGTGGGGGTACTGGGGCTGGTTCAGGGACAGGTGGGGGTACTGGGGCTGGTTCAGGGGTAGGTGGGGGTGCTGGGGGCTGGTTCAGGGGTAGGTGGGGGTACTGGGGCTGGTTCAGGGGTAGGTGGGGGTGCTGGGGCTGGTTCAGGGGTAGGTGGGCCTACTGGGGCTGGTTCAGGGGTAGGTGGGGGTGCTGGGGCTGGTTCAGGGGTAGGTGGGCCTACTGGGGCTGGTTCAGGGGTCGGTGGGGGGGGCTGGGGCTGGTTCAGGGGTAGGTGGGGGTACTGGGGCTGGTTCAGGGACAGGTGGGGGTACTGGGGCTGGTTCAGGGGTAGGTGGGGGTGCTGGGGCTGGTTCAGGGGTAGGTGGGGGTGCTGGGGCTGGTTCAGGGTTAGGTGGGGGTACTGGGGCTGGTTCAGGGGTAGGTGGGGGGTACTGGGGCTGGTTCAGGGACAGGTGGGGGTACTGGGGCTGGTTCAGGGGTAGGTGGGGGTGCTGGGGCTGGTTCAGGGGTAGGTGGGGGTACTGGGGCTGGTTCAGGGGTAGGTGGGGGTGCTGGGGCTGGTTCAGGGGTAGGTGGGCCTACTGGGGCTGGTTCAGGGGGTAGGTGGGGGTGCTGGGGCTGGTTCAGGGGTAGGTGGGCCTACTGGGGCTGGTTCAGGGGTAGGTGGGGGTGCTGGGGCTGGTTCAGGGGTAGGTGGGCCTACTGGGGCTGGTTCAGGGGTCGGTGGGGGGGCTGGGGCTGGTTCAGGGGTAGGTGGGGGTGCTGGGGCTGGTTCATGTGTAGGGGGCTCACAGGGCTCACAGACAGCTGCGGCTGCTGCTGCTGCACTTGACGTGTCTGTCAAGGCGGGGGGTTAAAGGGAAGAACTATGGAAATATAGGAGTTGGACCCAAACGCAGATAATCAGAGGACAAGAGGCAGCAATGAGGGGAACAAAAGGCGAGCTTTAATAAAACTAAAGCTGAAGTACAAAAACCAAAAAGGAGCAAGACCAAAAACGAGACAAAAGCAAAGTAGCAACCAAGAGAGCTAAACAAAGTGCAAACAAAAGGACAAAGTACAAAATCAAAAATGCAGATTGCAAAACTCAAAATCCAACACATACCATGAGACACGAGAGGAGGCAAGGCAGGAACATGGACATGAACAGACACTGGCAGAGACAATGAACGGACAAGGAGTGCAGGGGATTCACAGACTAAATACACAGACTAATGACCAGACAAGGAACAGGTGAGGAGAGAGGAGCCCAGGTGAGGTAACGAGAGGGAGGAGCATGGAGGACAAAACACTGACAGACAGAGGGAGACAGACTGCAACTGGGAAAATACACAGGAGAACTTAAAGGACACATGACACAAGAGGGCATGGAAAATCAAAACATGAGACACAAGACACACAACAACATGAATACAGAGACATAAAACCAGAGTCATGACAGTGTCTGTTCAAACATGCATCATTTTTGACAGGAGGGGTGGTCAACTGATTACATATGGGCAGCTTGCTAAACGTGAACAGTGAAATCTAAAAATCCAGAGTTTGTGAGAAAAGTGAGCTAGCTTAAAAACCACAAGGTTAAGATAAACAACAGACTAATGTGTTCCAGAACTTTCCACCACATGAACCAAACCCACCTTGTTTCTGGAAAAACTGGGTGACATACCGACGCCCCTTTGCTTCTCTCTCCTTTTTTGACTACCCGACTTCTGGGGCATTTTGCCTTCTCTCGGTCTGAATACACCGCACAGCAGTTCAGTTGATTGATGGGAGGACCAAACCATATTACGTAGGGGGGGGGGGGGGGGGGCCTTGAGAAATGTTTCCAAAATAAACTTAGTGTTATTATCAGTGCATTAAGTGATGCATATGTATGATTATAAACTAACAAATTAGTGTCATATTATTTTTGTCAGTATTATAATTTTATTAGGGGCCTTTCTGGGCCCCTGTGAATGATGGGCCCCTAGAATCCTTCCCCTTATCCCCCCCTTTTCGGCACCCCAGCATTGCCTCAGTGGGCTTTACAATCTGTACAGTGAACAACATCCTCTGTCCTGAGACCCTCGATTCGAGTGAGGAAAAACTTCACATGTTGATGGAAAAAAAACCTTTTAACAGGGTAAAAAAACAACAATGGAAGAAACCTCAGGAAGAGCCACAGAGGAAAGATCCCTCTTCCAGGACGGACAGACATGCAATAGATGTTGCGTGTACAGAAAAGAGCAACAATTCACAGTTTATAAGTAACATCAACAGAAAATCTGATACAAGTTATGTAAAGTGAGTGGATCCAGGAGACGACCGAGCAGCACGAGGCATCACCAAGTGGAGCCCGAGCCAGACGACCTCCTGTCCACCATGATGACCAGGAAGAGGGCAGGCCACACAACATAATTAGTAAGACAGAGAGAGGCATCAAGGTTAACAGAAATATAGATATGAGGAGATAGTGAAGCGGAGGAGAGCAATGATCCAGCAGAGCCCTGAATTTTGAGAGTGTAATGCCCGAGTTGGAATATATGGTTTAATTAGATCTGACATGTACGACGGGGCAAGGCCGTGTACAGTTTGTATGTCATCAGCAGCACCTTAAAGTCTGATCTTAGATGAATTGGGAGCCAGTGCAGAGATGCTAAGATTGGTGTAATATGAGCAAATGTTCTTGTACGTCTTAAGACTCTGGCTGCAGAATTCTGAATCATTTGAAGACTTTTAGTGCTCTCATGTGGAAGACCTGAAAATAAGGCATTGCAGTAATCCGGCCTAGACGAAACAAAGGCATGAATCAGGATCTCTGCGTCCGCGGCGGACAGGAAGGACCTAATTTTAGCTATATTGCGCAGGTGGTAGAAGGCGATCTTGGTACAGGAGGGACAGCAGGAGGAACAGGAGGGACAGCAGGAGGAACAGCAGGAGGGACAGCAGGGACAGCAGGAGGAACAGCAGGAGGAACAGCAGGAGGAACAGCAGGAGGGACAGCAGGAGGAACAGCAGGAGGAACAGCAGGAGGAACAGGAGGACAGCAGGAGGAACAGCAGGAGGGACAGGAGGGACAGCAGGAGGAACAGGAGGGACAGCAGGAGGAACAGCAGGAGGGACAGGAGGGACAGCAGGAGGAACAGCAGGAGGAACAGCAGGAGGGACAGCAGGAGGAACAGCAGTAGGAACAGCAGGATGGACAGCAGGGGGAACAGGAGGGACAGCAGGAGGAACAGCAGGAGGGACAGCAGGGGGAACAGGAGGGACAGCAGGAGGAACAGCAGGAGGGACAGCAGGAGGGACAGGAGGGACAGCAGGAGGAACAGCAGGAGGAACAGCAGGAGGGACAGCAGGAAGAACAGGAGGGACAGCAGGAGGGACAGAAGGAGGAACAGCAGGAGGGACAGCAGGAGGGACAGGAGGGACAGCAGGAGGGACAGCAGGAGGGACAGCAGGAGGAACAGGAGGAACAGCAGGAGGGACAGCAGGAAGAACAGGAGGGACAGCAGGAGGGACAGGAGGAGGGACAGCAGGAGGAACAGGAGGAGGGACAGCAGGAGGGACAGCAGGAGGAACAGCAGGAGGAAAAGGAGGGACAGCAGGAGAGACAGCAGGAGGGACAGCAGGGACAGGTGTGTTTGTGTGTTAATAAGTCAGTAATTAGTAATCTCACCATAATATCTGTTCAGCTGACCGTCAGTCTGTTTATCAGCAGTTTCCTTCATGTTGAGAAGAACTGTGAGAAGTAGATGATGATGTGTTGAGAAGCAGTTTAAGTTAGAACAACAGCTTGTGAACCTTTATGTCATCTAGATTCTTTCTTTACTGTTTGCAGGAGGAAGAATTTGAACGTCAACCAATTGAGATACAGGGGAGGTGTGTCTGTCTGTGATTCTGTCTGTCTGTGATTCTGTCTGTGATTGTAAGCTGGAATTTATCTGACTGGCTGGTAAACGTTCCCTCCTGTCTCCTGATAATCAGCTGCATTACAGAAGGGTTACACTGTTTAATTCCAACTAAATACGCTGACTGCATGTTTTATTACTGAATCATCATATTAATAATCCTGTATTCTGGCTGATCCTCATGTTCTGTCATCATAACGAGGCTGATCTGTGATCTGTACAGAGGCCACTAGAGGTCGCTCTCCATCAGACACAAGTCTTTTATCAGGAGGAGCTGACTGACTTCAGATCAGAGGAGACCTCAAATATAAAGTTTAACCTGTGAACACTGACTCAGTCCTCTGCAGCAGCTGCAGCTCTGAGCTCTGCTTGTTCTAACGTCAGTTTAACAAAATGTTTCTGTTGTGATTCATCTTTCTGTAGAAAACTGAGATGAGCTCTCAGAACTCTGCTTAACCTAATCAAGTGTGTGATTTCAAAGTATGATGCAAATGTAAATAAAGAGATTACATTTTAAAAACTATGATCCTGTCAGAAGATGGTCTCTATTTATTCTATTTTCATTATTTAAAGTCCCCAGAACGCAGAAAGAAAGAAACATTCTGAAATAGTTGTAAATGATTTGTTAATAACGATACACGTTATCTTGTCCATTCAAATTAACATTAAAAACATGACTCACACTATTTTGCCTGCCAGCGTTCCTGCTGCAGCTGTGTGATCCCATCACAGTGTACTTTCTATGTTCCTCCAGTTATTGTAAATGTAGTGTGTCAACTTCTCATGATAATTCCTCCTTTTTTCATCTGAGCTGTGAGCCAGTTCATCAGCTTATAAGAAAGCTGTCTGTAATGCCAGAGCAGCTTATTATTCAGCCCTTATGGAGGAAAATAAGAACAGCTGCAGGTTTCTTTTCAGCGCTGTAGCCCGGCTGACAGAGTCATCCCTCTATTGATGCTTGTGTTCCTATAACACTCAACATTAATGACTTTATGGGCTTCTTTAATGATAGAATTCTGCTTATTAGAGACAAAATTAATCACTTCATGACCTCAGATTGTAACAATGTAGCCTCTATCACAGATTCCTTAGAAACGGCTATAAAACCAGGTATATATCAAATTCTTTTTTACTCTTGAGCTTCACCAGCTAACAATGATTACATCATCCAAACCATCAACGTGTCTGTTAGACCCAATCACAGCTAAATCTCTTATTAAAAGGGATAGTTGGTGTTTTTTGAAGTGGGGTCATATAAAGTACATGTCTATAGTGGATCTGTTTCCTGCCGTAATCAGCGATCAGCGCAGCCTCAGTTTGGAGCAGCAGAGAGCCGCTCCAGCCCAGACGCTCAGCTTTGTACTGCAGTGAACGGGTCCAGAGAAAAAGAGAAATTAACCACCTAAAACATCTATATAGGTTCAAGTGTACGTTATATAGGTAATGACAGCGATGTAAAGCGGTGTGCATTTTCTCTATACAACGTACATTTGAAATGATGTAAACATTTTTAGGTGAGTCTTGTTTTAGTGGGCATGGCCACCCCTGGAAAATTGCTGGCCACCCCACTGGTTCTCTGATTGGTCGTGTGCCAGCTGTATGACCATTCTTATTGGCGGTGTGCTAGCAAATCAGCGCGGTGTGTGGGAGGGGCGGAATACTGTGTGCGCATTGTTATTATGTCTGTCCAGGACAAATTAATCTGTGTTTGTTTAGTAATGCCTCGCTGCATGTTTAGTATGCAGCTGTTTTTGTCTGAAATAGTTAAGTTTCGTTTTGATCGAAAGTAAAGAGAGTTGCGTGCATAAACCTCTAGTCCAGCGTCTTTAACACTAGAGCCACCAGCTTATTGCATCTCGCACATGCGTAGAACGTACACGCTACTGTGGAGCTGGCAGCACGTTGAGGCGATGTGTTCAATGACACTTTTCTGCCGAACGGGTCAGACGAGAGCAAGAGAGTGGTTAGAGTACATCACAGCACTGAAACAGCATTGGTTAAGGTTGCTAAAGATCTCTTCATTGCATCTGATGCAGGTCTTGTCTCTGTGCTAGTCTTATTAGTTGTTAGCACGGCTTTTGACACCACTGATTGTCACGTCCAATCACAAAGACTGGAACATTTATCTGGTATTGTAGGAACTGCTTTGAGCTGTTCTATTTATCAGACCGATCTCACTTTGAACAAGTTAACAATGAAAACTCACTGTATTCCAAAATTAGTCACGTTGTTCCACGATGTTCTGTGCTCTGACCAAAACTACTCCAAAAGGCCCAAATCATGTTCCTTAACACCTCCTGGAGGAACAATCTTGGCCCTGACACTCAAATTTCACCTCTGATCGATCCAATTCACTTTGCAGACCTGCCACTGACCGAACCTGAACCCAAAGTCCAGGTACTACAAATAATTCACTTTATATATGCTTCCTTCAGGGAATTTCATTAGACGACACTTCATTAAATTACATTATTATGCAGAAGATACACAATTATACTCATCCATCAAGACAGATGACACTAATCAGTCAGCTAAACTTCAGGAATGTATTAAGGATGTAAAAACCTGGATGACCTGTAATCTTCTTCTAAACTGTGCTGGGCCTGAACAAACTTTACAGTAGCAACTCTTCCTCTGTATTCACTGTGGAGGAACTTCAGAGTTTCTTCCTCTTCCTCATTTTTCCCAGCAGTTTGTTACCGCCGTAGTTACAAATGTACATGTGGAAAATTTTTCTGTTGGACTTCCTGTGAAAGCAACTCAGCTTCTAGCATCCAGAAACACACTGTTGTGTTATCTGTTAAACAATAAATAAAAAGTATGTGGCAACAGAAGTTGATTACTTATTATTATTGATGCGACCTGAAGCAGCTGATGTTTTATTTAGATCTGATCAGACACACAGACTGAGCAGTCTGTAGCTCGTCCAGCTCTGCAGAGTGCATCACATTTTATAATAGCACGTATTCAGCACAAAGCTTCACCACATGCTTCCTTTTTCTCAAGCCAGTTATTTCCTTTTGTGTCGTCAGCTTCATGTGAATCTCTTCTCACCGCAACACTCGCCATCTTCACATGAATCTGCTCTCACAGTTTTAAAACTTTTTTTAAAAATCTTTCTGTACGTTGCAGCTGTTCTCAAAGCTGTTCTCTGTTTTTAAAGCATTGTGCATCGATGTGTAGCTGAAGATGATCTGTGCAGCTTCAGTAAACCTGGACAGTGACACTCAGCTAACCAGCTGAAGATGATGATGATGATGATGATGATGAAGAAGATGGTCTACAGCTCAGTTTTACCTGTCAGAGTTCATCCAAGTTAAACTCGCGACACAAAATCCATGTATATTTCATTTGACCCCACGAGTGAGGAAACATCCACTGAAGCTTCACCTGTTCAGGTGTGAGCCGGGCTTCAACACAACCACAGCAACCTGAAGATCTTCCATCAGTTTTCATGCTGATGCTCTGGTTAGGGTTAGAAACACATCACGGTCCAGTTAAAATGCCTGTTGTGGTCTCAATTAAAACAGCTAAAAGTCTCCATGTGTCCTTAAAAATATCCAGCGGTGTGACTTTAACTGTGGTCAGCTGTTCAGCAGACTTGTTGGCTGTAACAACACCAGCTGCTGATGAGAGCTCATATATCACATAACACGTGAACGTGAAGTTCCATGTTTGCTTCACATGTGAACCTCAGACGTCTAACATTACATCCTGTAGACTGCAGAGGAACATGGTGATGATATTCTGTCTCTGACTTCTTACAGTGTATCTGTCTTCCTCTTTGTCTCAGAGTGGAAACATCGTCTCACCTGTCAGAAGCAGCCGAACACAACAAGACTGAAGTGATGATAGGACCGTGAGAAAACGTCTGACCTGCTCAGTGCATCAGAAACATCTTCCTTTCTCTTCTGGCTCACATTCATATCAAACCATGAGTCAGTTTTTTAATTTACAGAATCCAGAAATCACTAAAGCTGCAAAGATGAATCAGTTATATATTGTTGGTTGTTGTGTTGTTAGATCCCGAGTGTCCAGGAGACACTGGACCAGCTCTCTGTTATAAAAGGTTTGATCCCTAAACCTACAAGAGGTTGCTTTAAATGTGGGAATTTAAATATAGATTTTATGAGCTGTTAGTGAGGAGACTCGCCTTGAGTCTGAACGTCTACCTGCTTCAGTGCATGTACAAACATTTTGAGGGGGAGCGACGTAAAGAAAAGGCACAAACCAGAGGCAGCAGATGTCCACAGAGCAGACACAATAGAAATACAAAAAGCTTTGCACAAAGTGAAACTGCAGAGCGGCAGTAAGACGTCTGTAAGAACTGTTCATCCCACAGCACAACCACAACAACCTGTGGTTTCTTTTTCTAATGAGAGCTTCATGTGAATTTCACTGCAGCATTCTACTTCGTATCATCTTCACACACTTTATCTGTAAAACAAAGCAGAGGTTCAGAACAAATAAATAAAATCTTTCCATTGTTGCATCTGTTCTGAAATGTGTAGTTGTTCATCATTGTTGTGTGACGTGATCTGATCTTCATTTTCATTATGAAATGACACCAAAAAAAAAAATCTAAATGTTTAAACTTTAAATTACAACATATCTACATGTCTGCTGTAAAGGTCATCCATCCACAGCTTCTTTGTGAAGGATGAGGTCAGCATGTCCTTTGATATGTAGAAATGTATTGTGGTTTTCTTTCATAAAGCATGCAGAGCATTGCTGTACAGCATCGAGGAAATGAAGGCTGGGCGTGTTGCAGCAGGTCAGGTGCATCTCTTCCTGTTTAAAGGAGGCGAACCAGCAGCAGCAGCCAGCAGATGCAAACGTGTCACCAAACATGACGGGCGTCTTCCCAAACTTTCCTCTTAAACAACTCAGCCCCTACATCGCATTCATTGTGATTTTTGTTCACAATGTTATACTTGACAGGGATTTTGAGTGCTCCTGTGGAGACCAGCAGCTGGAGTGCTTTTTATTCATGGCTCTGCCAGTTTTCATTCTTTTTTTGTTACAACTCTGGACAGACAATACCTTTAAGAGAGCCTGGAAATACACCTGTGTCTGGACATGTGTAAGATGCTGTGATTCAGAGTGGTGCAAAATCTGCAACTGTAAATGGAAATTTTGCCTGTTTTTGTTGTATCACATTACGAGGGCATTTTTCATCAGTCTGCTGTGGGTTGTGTATGTGTTCATTGATGGAGACTGGTACGTTTGCTGTCTGAAGGCTACAAACTCTGCAGAGTCTTCAAAATATCCAGATTTTGCCTGCAAAGGCAAAGAGAAGGACATCACACTGGAGGAAAAAAAACTCATCGCTGAACTTAGAATTCGCTCCTTGGTGAGTTTTTCCTTCTATAAATCATGACAGTTTCTGTTTCTCTGCTGTTTAACTGTAACTTTATCACATCAGCCTGTGTATTATCTGTAAACAGAAAATTAATTTTACTGGCTGATGATGTTATCATTTTATTCTGTTTATTATCTTGAGATAATGAATTTTATTGAAATAAGTAAAGTTTGTTTTCCCCAGGTGACATGATAATGACGTCACCGTCGTCAGAAAATAAACATTTTCATTGTGAGATAATTATTTTAATTTAAAGGGATATTCCGGTGTAAGTTTAATCCATGGTCTAAATCACTGTGAAACTGTGTTAGACTCCCTCTGGAGAGATCAAGTTAGCAGACCGCTAATTTACAGAGTTGTATCAACCTCAGAAACGACCGCACGACAACAATACACTGCAGTAAATGGATCCAAATATATAACATTTTCATCCATGAGCCGCGGAACTCTACTGCACTCGGTAATCGTCGCGTCGGGACTTCCCGTCAACAGGAAGCTGCTGCAGAAGAGTGGTAAATTTAGTCAGCTTTTCAGTAGAAATCCAGCTAAGCTAGCGGAGGTTAGATGCCCCGGACTATGTGCTGAGACCCTATTTGTACTGTTGCTGAAGTTTGGTGCTGTTCTGAGCATTATTTGTGGCTTTTTGGTGGCTCATTTTAATATGAGACTGTGTTGTGCCTGATGTACACAGGATGTTATGTTCAATGACTCCTGAGACAATATACTTGTCATGTCAAAGTAACAGAATTAAATTAATGCAACCACAGCTGATTGTTATCTTCTATGCTGATATTGTCATGTTTCTGCATCTTTTTCAGTTCATCGGCCTCTGGATCATCTTTGGAGTGGTTCTTACAGTTGCCTTTGTGTCCTTTGTTAGACTGATAAAATGCTGTGGCAAAGGTTCAGATTTTTGCAACAAAGAAAATGTTTATTACAAAGTGATTTTAGCAAAGGAGAAAAAGGTTCGGAAAGATATGCTGACAACGGAAGCAATAAAAGATTTGAATGAAGAAATTGAAAACAAAATTAGCAAAGTTCCATGGACAAAATGTTTCGATGTGGCTGCAGAACTGATTGACAAAAAAACTAAACCTCTCGGAAGAGGAAGGGGTCAGGTAATGAACCAGCTTCACGTCTTTGTCATCTTCATGTGTTTCGTTGGCAGCTAACTGTGTTTTCTGTGTCACACTGATGATCTTTTGCATAATAAATCTTGAAGAATACAAAATTGGAATTTTTTTTAAGTACACTTTTTTGGCCTTTATCGGCTGTATTAATAGACCAGCTGAAGATACGACAGGAAACAGGATGAGAGAGAGAGTGACACACAGGCCGGGATTCAAACCCAGCTCCACTGCATCGAGGACAAAGCTTCTCTACATGGGATGCTGCTCTACCAACTGAGCTAAATGTCGCCCCCAAAATTGGGCAATTTTATTCAAAAATTTAAAACTGTAGTTTTCAACCATCAGATGAATGTATAATTAAGATTTTGATGGATCGCTTGATGAGGAAATGAAGAATTTACAGAATCTCAACGTGCGTCTGATTGGCTGATCTAGTTGATCATCACACCTGTTTTCTAGTGTTACTGTCTCCTGATTGGAGGACACTTACAGACTCAGCAACTATAGGAGGGTTATAATGTTGTTGTCCCACTGATACGAACTGCATGTGTCTTTTTCATTTGTCTTCATCAGCCCGACACTTCAGCAACAGGAGGAGCAGGAGGAGCAGCAGGAAGATCAAGAGAAACATCAGGAGCAGCATCACAGGTGTGTTTGTGTCTTAATGAGTCAGTAATTAGTAATCTTACCATAATATCTGTTCAGCTGACCGTCAGTCTGTTTATCAGCAGATTCCTTCATGTTGAGAAGAACTGTGAGAAGTAGATGATGATGTGAAGCAGTTTAATTTAGAAATCACTGTTAATAAAAAGAGAATTGTTGGATGTTGGCAGAGACAGAACACAAGAGAAACAACAGATTCTGCACTTTTTGTCATATTGTTTCTTTTTTATTTCTGAAAACTAAACTTTGACTCACTGTTTGAAACTGTTTGCAGGAACTTGAAGTATTTGTCAAAAAAGATACAGGTGAGCCTGTCTGTTTCACTGTGCTTGAATTCAGACCACACGGTCGTCAGTGTGCTGCTTAAATTCAAGTAAGTGATAATGCCTGACGAGGTGTCCATTATCAGGAATTAATGGACGACGTGGAGGCCTAAAAACCGTCCGATGCCAGCTAGTGCATTAATTTAGAACGGTGAACAGACAATTTGACTGGAACTACTTAGTAGGTGTCCATATATCAGGGGTTAATGGACACCCTGCAGCCAATCAGAATCGAGTATTCCCCAAGACCATGGTTTAAGTATGATGAATCCTTTGGTCTTTGATTGGTCTAATGTCATATTCTAATAATTGAGATGTTGGATTTCTGTAAGTCGTAGTCATCAAAATTAAAACAAAAAGGCTGAAAAATATTTAATTTTGTGTGTAATGAATCTAGAATATATGAAAGTTTCACTTTTTGAATTAAGTTACAGAAAAACAAATGACTTTTCCATCATATTCTATTTTTTAGATGTATCTGTACAAACAGCTGGAGGAGGGTTATATTGTTTTATTCCAACTAAACACACTGACTGCATGTTTTATTACAGAATCATCATATTAATAATCCTGTATTCTGGCTGAGCCTCATGTTCTGTCATCATAACGAGGCTGATCTGTGATCTGTACAGAGGCCACTAGAGGTCGCTCTCCATCAGACACAAGTCTTTTCTCAGGAGGAGCTGACTGACTTCAGATCAGAGGAGACCTCAAATATAAAGTTTAACCTGTGAACACTGACTCAGTCCTCTGCAGCAGCTGCAGCTCTGAGCTCTGCTGAGAAAAGGACAGAAACAACCACATTATAAACATTTTTTATTCACAAGTGAATTAATTCATTATATTCAAACAATCAGTAATATTCTACTTCATCAGTCAAACTGCATCAGTCCCTCTGTGGCAGGTTGTAAAGTCAGAGCTGCTGCTGCTGACCTCTGCTGTTTGTTTGTTAGTGAATCAAATCTAACATTTAAATTCATTTTTCATTTTGTTTTGCGTCTATAATTACAAACATGCACCACCTAGTGTTCACTGCAAAGACATGTATTTAATGAGAAGAGGACCTTTTCTGTTTTTATCTTTGCAAACTCCTTTACATTTATTTGTATTAAACTTCAGTGTGACGTTTCACTGAATACAACTAGATAAGGACTAAGTCGCCTCTCACATTTTAAAGGAAAACTTTGGTCGATTTAAACATGCAGCTTCATTGCTCAAGCTACCCTTGACTTGCCAGTACCGAAGACGTGAACACATTTGGTCCAGCCATTACAGAGCTCCGTGAACGGAGACTTAGCATAGACAGCTAACAGCATGGGGTCAGAACTTTACACTGTTTAAAGCGTCTTAACATGCTCCACATCTCACACCAAAAGTTATGCAACATCAGCAGACACCTTAGCACACAGCACTGTAGCGTGTATGACTCAAACTGAATAAAAAAGTAGTTAAAACAATGTGAAAATAGTGTGTTTGTGCAAGCAGCTACTTCCCTGTTTGTTGACATCCGTGTGTTCCGGTAGCTAGACCAAACTAGCATATCCATCGAGTGTGCACTTAACAGGCTTAACAGGCTATTGTAAGGCTCATGGCTCATGACAGGCTGTAACATGGACATGTACATTATGAACAGAAACACGAAAATGCTGGATTACGTTTCCGTCTCCGCCACTGAGGGAGTAAGTGCACGCTCGACGGATTGACTAGTTTGGTCTAGCTACTGGAAGACGCGGATGTCAACAAACAGGTACGTGGCTGCTTGCTCAAACACACTTTTTTATTCAGTTTGAGTCATACACGCTACAGTGCTGTGTGCTAAGGTGTCTGCTGATGTTGCGTAACTTTTGGTGTGAGATGTGGAGCATGTTAAGACGCTTAAAACACAGTGTAAAGTTCTGACCCCATGCTGTTAGCATTCAATGCTAAATCTGCGTTCACAGAGCTCTGTAATGGCTGGACCAAAAGTGTTCGCGTCTTCGGTACTGGCAAGTCAAGGTCAGCTTGAGCAATGAAGCTGCATGTTTACATCGACCAAAGTTCTCCTTCAACTTTGTTACAGTATTTAATGTTGTACTCCATTAACCAATGAGTGACGTCACGGTGAAAATACTGATACCGGCAGAGTGTCGGCTGTTAGAGCAGCACACTGATGAACGTGATGTCAGAGTCATGTTACACTGTCACGTCCTGCATGTCCTCCTGTCCTCCTCAGTCTGTCTCCGTCTCTGGTGAACTTGGTTATGATAATATATATTTAATATGATAGATTATATTATTACTGTGTGTTCATGTAACAACTCTTGAAACTGTGTTTTCTCCAAACAGGACAGGCAAGCAGTGAAGATGAGTCAGGACCCGTGTGATCAGACATTATCTTTCTGATGACACACTTCAGACTGAGTTTTAAACTGTGACTGTGATGTTTGTGATGGATGCAGTCCAGAGATGTTTTTGTTGCTTTTGTTTTTTCTGACAGCAGTTTAACAAAATGTTTCTGTTGTGATTTATCTTTCTGTATATAACTATGAGACGAGCTCTCAGCTCTCAGTGCTCTGCTCAACTTAATCAGGTGTGAGACTGCAAATTATGATGCAAATGTAAATAAAAAGATTAAAGTTCTGTACAGGAGGTTCAAATAATAATCTTTTCTAAATGTGATCCTGTCAGAAGATGGTCTCTGGTTATTTTTATTTAGAATGTTTGAGGGAAATTTTCTAATGTCCCTTATTATTTTGATATGTTGTTCTTACATATGAAGGAGTTGTAGATGCAACATTATTATGTATGTAAAGTGAAATCTTATATCTGTTGACTTCTGACATGCGCTCTGTCTGTAATAGTTATGTGGTGGAATAATGCTTTATTGTTTTGAGTTATTATAAAGGATGAGGAGAGACGGCCTCTCTTCAGTCATCATCTCTGTGCTGCTGATGTGAGATTCTTGCTTGCAAACAATAAAGAACTTCTAGAAAATAAATATTGTGTCAAACTCTCATCTGCACTAGACACGCAACTGATTTTCAGTCACCACGACAAATGTGTGACTGAATGAATGCACATTTATTTTGGACATGTGAAAACAAAACAAAACAAAAATTATAATTAGTTCAACAAATAAACATAATAAAATGAAAAGCATGTTACAATGTATATTCCATGAACAAACACTAGCTCCATTCACACTGATCTTTGAGTGCAGGAATCCTGCAGTTGGCAGCTAGAATCCTGAAATTCAACTTTCCCTCAGATTATAATCCTCTTCTCTATCAAATAAAAGTTTCTGAATATTACCTGGTAGCAGTCAATGAACTTTAACACACAGGAATTTAAAAACAATTAGCTGGTGTGAACTTTATGAACTGTTGTTATACCTCTTATTTCAAGTGTGATAAGTGTTTGCAGTGAGCTTTCATGGGAGTTACCAACAAAGTCATCAAAGTATCTTTAAAGTCCCCAGAATGCAGAAAACAAAATCCCTGAAACTTTGGTTTCACATCCTTCCATGTTCTGAGGTGTAAATGTTCCAGCTTCTCTTTGTTTAAGGTTTGCTTTGTTTTCAGAACACACCTGTCTTCACTCACCTGTTGTGCTTCATGCAACATTAATAGGGAGTTTTGGGTTACATTTGGCTATCAAGAATAATAAGTGATTATCAAGGATAATCATTAATTATGTTAATTGATAAGATCCAATTTTTCATCTGATCACCTCGGGGCACCATGCTTGAAGATGGGAAAAGGGCCAATTCACCAAATCAGTCTCATAAAAAGATACTAAACTGTCAGTTTGTAACTCTGATTAATAATTAACTTACCAGTGATGTTCTGTGGATGGTACCAGTGATGTTCTGTGTGGATGGTACCAGTGATGTTCTGTCGATGGTACCAGTGATGCTCTGTGGATGGTACCAATGATGTTTTGTGGATGGTACCAGTAGTGCTCTGTGGATGGTACCAGTGATGTTTTGTGGATGGTACCAGTGATGTTTTGTGGATGGTACCATTGATGTTCTGTCGTTGGTACCAGTGATGCTCTGTCGATGGTACCAGTGATGTCCCGTCAATGGTACCAGTGGCACTCTGTCGATGGTACCAGTAATGCTCTGTGGATGGTACCGGTGATGTTCTGTGGAATCAGAATCCGAAATCCTTTAATGTCCTGCAGACGGGGAAATGTGTTTGTCACAGCAGCGACAGAATATCACAAGAACAGAAACAATAGCAAAAATAAGCAACAGAATTAAAAAGGGAAGAAATAGAATAGATATATATACATATTTACAAGATATAGTGCAAATTTAACAGCAGTTTTTGTTTTGTTTTGTTTTTTTATACGTAGATTTTAAATACAGATAATAAATATGGAATAAATATGGGTGTTAAGGAAAGTGACCAGATGCAAAAAACGGAAGTGACCTTTGTGCAGGCATACTGCACAGTGCAGAGTACAGGGTGAGGTCTATATGGAGCAGTGCTGCTTGTACAGTCTGACAGCAGCAGGAAGGAAGCACCTATGATACACCCAAAGTGTGTGACGGAGAGGTATCAGTCTGTTGCTGAAGGAGCTGCCCAGTGCTGTGACAGTGACCTGTGATGCTCTGTGGATGGTACCAGTGATGTTCTGGGTGGTTTTAATCACCTCTGACTCATCACCTGGTGGTGAGTCAGATCCACTGGCAGGGGAGGAAGCTGGACAGACCTGGCAGACCCAAACATATTGTGAGGGTCTGTTGGGAACGTCTGGCGGAACCTTTTGTCAGGGAGATCTTTAACTCCTACCTCCGGGAGAGCCTTTACCAGATCCCAAGGGAGGCTGGGGACATTGAGTCCGAAAGGACCATGTTCTCCACTTCCATTGTTGACGTGGCTGTCCGGAGCTGTGGCCGTAAGGTCTCCAGTGCCTGTCGTGGCAGCAGTCCCCGACCCCGGAAGTAAGTGATGTTGTCAAGTTGAAGAAGGAGTCCAATCGAGCCTGGTTGGCTCGGGGGACTCCTGAGGCAGCTGACGGGTACCGTTGTTGCGGCAGCAAAAACTCGGGCCTGGGAAAAGTTCGGGGAGGCCATGGGGGAGGACTACCGGTCGGCCTCGAAGAAATTCTGGCAAACCATGCGGCGCTTCAGGAGGGGGAAGTAGTCCTCCACCAACACTGTTTACAGTGGAGATGGGGGGCTGTTGACCTCGACTGGGGACATCGTCTGGCGGTGGAAGGGATACTTCGAGGATCTTCTCAATCCCACTGACACGCCTTCCATAGAGGAAGCAGAGGCTGGGGACTCAGATGTTGACCCATTCATCACCTAAGCCGAAGTCACTGAGGTAGTCCGGAAGCTCCTCAGTGGCAAAGCACCGGGGGTGGATGAGATCCACCCTGAGTACCTCAAGTCTCTGGATGTTGTGGGGCTGTCTTGATTGACACGTCTCTGCAGCATCACGTGGCAGTCGGGGACAGTGCCTCTGGACTGGCAGACCGAGGTGGTGGTCCCCCTATTCAAAAAGGGGGACCGGAGGGTGTGTTCCAACTATCGGGGGATCACACTCCTCGGCCTCCCTGGGAAAGTCTATTCCAGGGTACTGGAGAGGAGAGTTCAGCCGATAGTCGAACCTCGGATTCAGGACAAACAATGCGGTTTTTGTCCGGGCCGCCGAACACTGGACCAGCTGTATACCCTCCGCAGGGTGCTCAAGGGTTCATGGGAGTTTACCCAACCAGTACACATGTGTTTTGTGGACTTGGAGAAAGCATTCGACCGTGTCCCTCGTGGCATTCTGTGGGGGGTGCTCCTGGACTGCGGGGTCGGAGGCCCTCTGTTAAGGGCTGTACGGTCCCTGTACGACGGCAGTAAGTCAGACCTGTTCCCGGTGCATGTTGGACTCCGGCAGGGCTGCCCTTTGTCACCGGTTCTGTTCATTATTTTTATGGATAGAATTTCTAAGCAAAGCCACGGGCCAGAGGGAGTCTGGTTCGGGGGCCACTTGATTTCATCTCTGCTTTTCGCGGATGATGTGGTCTTGTTGGCTCCTTCGAGCCAGGACCTCCAGTATGTCCTGGGGCAGTTTGCAGCCGAGTGTGAAGTGGCTGGGATGAGAATCAGCACCTCCAAATCTGAGGCCATGTTCTCGACCAGAAAAAGGTGGCTCGCTCCCTCCGGGTTGGGGAGAGACCCTGCCTCAAGTGAAGGAGTTTAAGTATCTTGGGGTCTTGTTCACATGTGAGTGAAGGATGGAACGGGTGATTGTCAGGCGGATCGGTGCAGCGGCCGCAGTAATGTGGTCGTTGTATCGGTCTGTCGTGGTGAAGAGAGAGCTGAGTCGAAAGGGGAAGCTCTCAATTTACTGGTCAATCTACATTCCTATCCTCACCTATGGCCATGAACTTTGGGTAATGACCGAAAGGATTAGATCCCAGATACAAGCAGCTGAAATGAGTTTCCTCCACAGGGTGGCAGGGCGCTCCCTTAGAGATAGGGAGAGGAGCCAGCTGAGGTGGCTCGGTAATCTGTTCCGGATGCCCCCGGGACGCCTCCCTCGGGAGGTGTTCCTGGCATGCCCCGCTGGGAGGAGACCCAGAGGAAGACCCAGGACACGCTGGTGTGACTATGTCGCCCAGCTGGCCTGGGAACGCCTTGGGATCCTCCCGGAAGAGCTGGAGGAAGAGTCCGGGGAGAGGGAAGTCTGGGTGTCCCTGCTCAGGCAGCTGCCCCCGCGAAGCGGAAGAAAATGGATGGATGGATGGATAGCAGATATTGTTGGCACGGACAGGCTCCTGTAAATGGGATCACCTGCTCATCTATAGACACGCATTTGGGTCGAGCCTGAGAATTGCAGCCTTTCAGAATGCAATCCAGAAAAGGCCTCACCTTCCACAATTTGTCACGCTCCCTCAGGTCTTCTGGAACATCATCATCAATGAGCACTTTTAGTGATCGCCTCAGTCTAAAGAATCTGTCGTGTGTGACTCTTTCAGTGATGGCAGGGAATCGTAAGGCTTTGGACCAATACATCCTGATTTGTGGTTATGGGACGCAGGACATCAAAATACAGGCACCAAAAAAATAATACATTTCATCAACAGAAGTGTTGAGTAGGCCCCCACTTCTAGCCAGTGACGGAGCATCCCCTCTCCAGCCTTCTCTTTTCTGCTCAGTTTCCTCCTCATGTTCAAACTGGACTAGGTTTGGCGTCATCGGAGTAAAAGTATGTAAATATTAGTATGAAAAGTAAAAGTAGTCAGAGTGCAGTAAAATGTTCCCTGTTAGTGTTAGCTGTCCTGTGAGAAACACGTATCTGTAAAAAGGCAGAAAAACTGCCTGTTTTCAGCTGTGACGAAGCATTTAGCAGCTAATCCAAGAGGGTTTTTAAAGAGTTCATGTAGTTTAAGAAGGAGGAGAATTCTGTGAACACATGAAGGAACACTTCATCCTTCAATATATCACAAACATTCACCTGCAGCACATCTGGAGATACGAGGTTTTCAGGTGTGTAATATGCCAAGTAACTAGTAAATAAAGCTGATAGTATTTGCTTCTGAGATGTAGTGGAGTACAAGTGTAAAGTAGCATAACATGCAAAGACTCAAATTAAATACAAGTACCCCTAATTTGTACTCAAGTAAAGTAGTTGAGTAAATGTACTCAGTTACATTCCACCTGTGCAGACTGTAAATCTAGAAGAGGCTGCAGATCACAGAGGCTGTTATGGGAGGTGAATATGTTCATCAATGAACCCAATTTAATAAGTGAAGAAATGATTGAGCTCAACTCATTATGAAATGTTAATTCATCATTACGTTCATAAAAACAGAAACTGGATATTATTTTCATTTCATAAGAGACTTTAAAAAAACTCTGAATTGTTCCTGACATTTTCTCAAACCACACTTTATTTAATTTCACACTTTTTATAAGGACACACTTTATTTCATTCTGTCATTTTTCACATTTCATTGACAGTGGTGATGTTACCGCCCCCGTCATCTATCAGCCAATCACATGTGCCGCCTCACTTCAACTAGCAAACTGAACCAGTGCTAATTTAGCCAGTTAGCTCCTGTTAGCTGGAGCAACAACATCAGAGTCATTCTGAATCAACCAACCAGAGGCTGCTGCTGTAAATACACACAGATTGGCTCCATAGACTGAAAGGTGAGCTGCTGAATATCACTCTGAAATGAACAAAGACTTTCTTTTCTCATGAAAACACATTTTAAAGATTCTTCAAACATTAAAGTTCATCTTTTTAATGTTTTCTTCACTGCAGTTTCCTCCAGTCGATTCTGATCTTATCTAACCTGCAGACATTTATCTGATCACACTATTTTATCTGATCACACAGTATTTTATCTAATCACACAGTATTTTATCTGATCACACAGTATTTTATCTGATCACACAGTATTTTATCTGATCACGCAGTATTTTATCTGATCACGCAGTATTTTATCTCATCACACAGTATTTTATCTGATCACACAGTATTTTATCTGATCACACAGTATTTTATCTGATCACACGGTATTTTATCTGATCACACAGTATTTTATCTGATCACACAGTATTTTAACTAATCACACAGTATTTTATCTAATCACACAGTATTTTATCTGGTCACACAGTATTTTAACTAATCACACAGTATTTTATCTAATCACACAGTATTTTATCTAATTACAGTATTTCATAGAGTGAATAAAGTCTGGTATAAGTTCCCACAGCCCAATGAGATCACTTTAAATGTCTTGTTATAATGGACAAAGAGTCTGAAACACAAAGATATGAAGTTTATGATCATATATGAAAAGAAAACATCAGATGGTCACATTTAAGAAGCTAGAACCAGAGAATATTTGGTTTGTTTAGCTGACAAATAACTAAAAGGATTAACTGATGATCAAAATAGTTCATGTGACTGATCAATTCATCCACATGTTGCAGGTCTATTCTGACACATTACATGAGGACTTTGAGGAACAATCACAGAAATTCAACATTAAAGGAGCATTCTGTAGTTTTGGTGAAGAAATGTTAATGAGCAGAGAAAGATCTTCATTGGCTGATTTTTTTTCTGCCTCAACAAACTAAATAAACAAACTCTCTTTGTTTTCATGACTGAATAAACAAACTGACCTTAAAGGAAAACACAGTTTATACTGTTTTACTCTGTTTATATGTGGCGGACCCTGCCACCTCTCTAGCTTCAAACAGTGTTCTGGGACCTTCTTCTCCTCTGAGAACAGCTCGTTGATTCACTGATGGAAAAGATCAATATTTCTGAGTTTGTATTATTGCCTCATTATATTTTAAACATTAAAATTATGAGTTTGAATTTCTTCTCCAAAACTACGTAGTGCCCCTTTAAATCTCGTCCCTCTTGCGACGGGTCTTCTTCTTCTTCTTTGTCTCCTCCTCCTCCTCGTGGAAGACCTTTCCATCTGCCTGCTTCCTCCAGCTCAGTTTGACGTCTCCTTTCACCCCCTGGTCCTTCAGCCTCTGTTGGACCTGATAAAAACTCCTCAGCATCATCACTCACATAGAGATATTACATTCTGCATTCTTCTTTATATCTTCCTCTATTTTAGGAGCTCTGCATCACATTTATACATTCACATGTTTAGTTCCCTAAGATGGCGTCGACCTGTTGGCCTGTTGTCCTTTCTGACTTTCTCCTCCTCTCTCTTCTGTTGTAAAGGCTCTGGCTTTTCTAAAACTGATAGTAAAGTTTGTGCTGAGCGTCGACTCTGAACGAGTCACAGTTCTGCCTCAGTCGGCCTGCAGAGTGGCACGACGACACTCTTTAATCCTGCACATATGTACGTGCACAGCTTCCTATACGATGCTCAGCTCATGTCATGTTGATCTGTTTCCTGCCTCTTCACACTGTTTCTTGTTCTGCTCAGTTTTCCCTCGGGGGATCAATAAAGTCTGATTTTATTTGAATTTGTTCTGTTTGTGTGTAAAATTAGAAAGGTCCAACATGATTTACCTCCTTCAACATCTGTTCCATCACAGCAGGGTCGTTGAGATCCAGAGAGGAGTCCTTTGTCTCCAGACGCACTTTGATCACTTGCTTTGTAGTCATAGCGACTGTGAAGAAAATATGTTCATATGAATATTGACATTCATCAGTTTGAACACTGACAGTAAAACTGTGCTTCTATCCTCCATCTGTGGCATCTGTTTGATAACTTTACAAATAATTCATATCAATGATAAACATCAGGAGTGTTTACATTTTATTTTCTGTCCATAACTTTCATATTTTGTGTTTTTGTTACATCATCATTGATTTGATGCTAAATTAAACCAAAACCCAAAATATAAACACTAGTTCATGAAAAGTTAACACTCACTGTAGCAAATGAACGGTCTTTTCTTGTCACAGACATCGTCCCACCATTTTCCATCTCTGCCAAAGTCTGATGTCACACAAGCATCTTTCCCATCACTGTTATCAGGTTGACGTTCATACCAGTGCCTAAATGAGGAGCTACTTCCATCCGACCACTTCCAGGAGTCTCTGAAAAGTCCGATCCAGGCCTTTTGTCCTGCAGGTACTGTGTCATTTACCTGCTGGTTCTCTGCCGTGTTCCTCACACTGGCCAGGTCTGTGTGGTGTTCTCTGCAGTAGCTCTGGGCCTCAGTCCAGTTCATGAGAGTTGTGATGAGGACAAACGTCACATTCAGCCCTGAAAACAGAGCACAGTGCTGTGCAGAGGTACTATAACATACAGTTTACCATCCATGTGGTGTCTGTGGCAGAATTCACAGCATTATAAATCCACTGAATTAATGACTGTAAAATAAAAATGGAAGACATGATCATCTTAATAAATGTTACTGAGTATTTCTTCACCGTCTCTCCACATTAATAATCACATCCTTAAAATCTACATCTAATAGATTCACACATTCTGTTTCCTACATGTGAATATGTTCTCAGATGTATGAAACACAAACATACGGCCCTCTGAAGGGTCACCAGATACATCTGAGGGGTCGTCACATGGTTGATGGGAGAGGAAAGAAAAGAAAAACCTTCTGATACACAAATCTGTTTTCAGCTTTTCTTTTCTTTAACTTTCCTCCAATATTTGCTTTTCCATAAAACATTGGATCATTGGACTTCTTTGGACGTCACCATGTGAGAAGTTTAGTGGGGAAATGTTTCTTTGGTGGAACTAACAACACATGAACATGTGAAACATGACAAGAAGCTCCAGCAGACAGAGCTTTGTGTTAGAGGTCACCAGCAGAAAGAAACACAAAGGTTGGGATCTAGTTCAATATATAACAACGTGTTGTATTTTATAAGCTTCTCATATGTTTTTAATGTACATATTAATCTGAACAGTAACACGTAACTACAGCTGTTGAGTAAATGAAGTCAATTCAAAAACATCATTCTTCCTCTGAGATCCAGAGGAGTTATAAAGTTACATAGTAAATAAAGTACTGTAGTAATAGAGTACATGTACTCAGTTACTTTCATGTGGGGTGTGTAGCCAGATCTGAGTTTTATTATCTGAAACAGCTGAATTGCGGCCACGTCTCCGTCTGAGTGACTCAGAGACTGAAGCGTGTCTTTAAATCCAGCAGGATGGACGATTACAACGCTCTTCTATCTGCTCGACACAAACAAGTCATTCATCACCTACAAAGTTCTGTTTCTCATTCTCATCTGATCGCTGTCACATCATCTATATTAATTGCTGCCTTATTGGCTTGTAAGTCGTCTGTAAAGCTCTTTGAGTTGTACTAACTTTGATGGAAGGTGCTGTAAATAAAGTTTGACTGACTGATCCTGTATCAGCCCAAATAATGAGAGAGAGCTCAACAAACTGAACTGGTTGTTTTAAACTTCACAACTTAGTATTCTCACCTCTGACATCCATGCAGACCGACTTAAAGTGACTTTCACAATCAAAGTCCTCCCATTGTCCATCATACATCCCTGTGCAGTACTGACTGCTGTTAGCGTTGTTTGGTTGTCCAGTCTTCCACAGTCTGAACTCAGTCTCCCCGTCTCTGTAGAAGCTGGTGTCTGACAGTGACCACCTCCAGCTGTTCACGTCATCATACAGCCCGATCCAGAAATACTGAAGCTGAGCAATATTTAAATTTTTGTTTCTTTAGCCTCACATTTATTACACAGCAACACAACATACACTGAAAAGTGAATCTGAGGCTTCAGCAGTCAGAGTGACACAAATCAACAGGCTTTCTAACACAACATTCACTCCTTTTGTTTCCATCCACTGCAGCTCAACAGGGACACTCAGTCTGGTGAAACACAACCAGGGAATTTTATATTAAAACACTTTACAGCCCGATTCTAAAAGAGTTGGGACGCTGTGTAGAATAAAGACACAACACAAACATTTACAAAGAGCTGACTTCAGTTCTGCTGTTCCTGAGCTCATGTAGTAAAATCATTTCTACAATCATGTGTTTGACGACCTCGCCCCGTCCTTGCTTGTGAACGACTGAGCCTTTTGAGGACGCCTCTTTCATACCTGATGATGATACTATCACCTGTTACTGATGAACCTGTTCACCTGTGGAAGGTTCCAACGCAACAACTGTTGAAGCTTAATTGGCGAAGTTTCAGGAGCAGGACCACACCTCAACAGCGCCAACTTCCGCATTTCTATAAATAACCACCTGACCCTCTCCTCTGCTGCGCTCTCGTATTCTGCGCTCTCGCACCCAGAAATGAGATCACGCGACATCGCCTCGCCCGAGCACATCCAAACTTTTGTACGAGCAACATCAGGCTCTACTCACCTCATCATGGACTTCGTATCACTATCCCCGTGGGACGATCTTTCAGACGAGATCAGGATCACCATTCATCTGAAGCCGACAACTTTCCCGTCACCTCCGTACCCGAGACCCTGATTCCAGTGGCCCTACAGCCGGCTAGGGCGCGAGCGAGTCCGCAGAGCACCAACTTCGTCTCATCCATGGTTCGCATCCCGCCTGGTTCATCTCTCCTCAACATCCAAGATTATCATAGTTCGTCCGACGACTCTCCCGTGTCTCCCAGCCCACCTCCTTCCGCAGCAAAGAGAGGACGAGGAAATTCCGGAACAGAAAGTCACCGTCGCTGCAGTTCGCCACAGTTCGCCGACTCCTTCACCTCCAAGAAGCGAAGCTTCCCGCCATCGTTCCGCCAACACCGGCCGAACAACTCACCGGTCTCAACGTCTCCACGCTCCGGTGAGTTCCCCCGACCGGCTTTCATCTTCTACAGTCACCGATTGGACAGTAGCCGCTCCCCAGAAAACTTTAAACGACAAATGAATTCTGTTTCACCGAATGGACTATAAAGCCAAACTTTCTCCACACGCATGTGTGCTTCTTCCGTCAACACCAGCTCTCTTCCGGGTGACGTCATCACGCGCACGCAACACACCCCGACGTCGACGCTCCTGTTAAAAGGGACAGTACAATTAAATACTACAGCCCAAAGACAGCAGAATGATCGTAGACAACAGAAAGTGCAGCAGCAAAAGTGGAGACAGAGATCCTCAGCCAGATCAAATGACTCTAGAGCAGTGGTCCTCAATAGGCGGCCCCCGGGCCGCATCCGGCCCGCCGGCCTCCTGTTTGTGGCCCCTGAACTGTTATTCCTTCGTCATGTGTTTTGGTTGGGTCAGCATGTGTACACCGGGACTTGTCTCCATGCCAACGATACACAAACAGCTGGGTCACTCACCGCTGCGATCGCAACCTTTAACTTTCACTTTCGCTTTCGGAGCAGTTCGCGTATTCACGTTCCGCCGGTTGTAAGAGATTGAAATGGCGTTTTCCAAGTATACTGCTATAACAAAGTGGACAATGAGAATCAGCCACTCAAAGTGGGAACTTTGCATTCATTCATCCTCCAACCAGGACAAAACCTACGAATCTGACGGTGGTGCAATAACACACACTTACGTTGTTTAACAGATATTATATTAGCAAGTCTCATCATGTGTTTTCACAGGAAGTGACGGCGAGTTTCTCCCGGCAAACACCCTTTTACTCACGGTGCCAAAATTTTTATCATCCTTGTTAAAACTCAACTCCATTTAATCACAGAACAAATGACGTGAATTAACCCACAACCATCTTACATATCATCTTATTCACAAACACATTCACAAACCATAATTACACCAACACCAACAGAATACCCAAGAGTCATTGCGCCACAGTCCACAAGGGGCGTTACAATATGCCAGGGGAAGCTGTGATGAAGATTTCCAATTTGAAACGGCATTATGAGACGAAGCATAGGAATTTTGAAGAGACATTTCCTCAAAATTCAGAGATGAGCACAACACAAATAAATGCACTGAAATCGTCATATCAAGCTGCAAGCAGGATCCTTGTCACATCTATGTCACAATGAAATAAAATAATGCATGACTGAAGTGATGGACACAATGTTTGAAGGCAAACAAAAAGAGGAAGTATTCAACTATGTATTTTAATTTATGTTAAAATGGAAATTACATTTTATTTTAGTTCGTATTTTGTTGTTTAGAATGAAAAGGACATTTTGTTTTGAATATTATAGTATTATTGCATGTGGCCTGACCGACCTCAACACATGGACCTTTGAGTCATTGAAAAAAATCTTTGTGGCCCTTTAAGATTTGTATTTGAGTACCCCTGCTCTAGAGTTTCTGCTACCACCTCTCGTCATCACTCCACTCCAAAGGGAGTGCCCAGATGGATTTCAGGACCTTCCAATCCCCATCAGGATTTTCATCATCGACACCAGCAACCTACAACATGGTGCCCACTGCCATCCAGTTCGAGCCACCACAACAGCCAATCTTTAAAAAAAAAAAAAAAAAAAAAACTCATGGCTGCTCGTTCCGTTAACACCAGATCGCTTCCAGGTGACGTCATCACGCACAGCCCTACAGGCAGTGACGTCTACGCTTTTGTTAAAGGGACAGTACAATCAAATAACACAGCCCAAAGAAAACAAAGAGCAGCAGCAAAAGCAGAGACAGAGATCCTCTGCCAGATCAAACAACTCCAGAGTTTCCGCCACCACTTCTCACATCACTACACTCCAGAGGGAGCGCCCAGATGCATTCCAGGACCCTCCAACTTCTATCAGGATTATCATCATCAGCTACAGCAACCTACAATCTCAAGGGCAAACGCCACAGTGCCCACCGCCATCCAGTTCCAGCCATCACCGCAGCTAACCTTTGCGGGGGCTCCTGGCACTGAGATGCCAGAGCCCCCCTGCTTCCTGTTTCCAGCAACCACAACAGCTCGCTTCAACCGGGGCTCCTGGCACGAGATGCCAGAGCCCCCTGCTTCCTGTTTCCAGTAACCACAGCAGCTCGCTTCAACCGGGGCTCCTGGCACGAGATGCCAGAGCCCCCTGCTTCCTGTTTCCAGCAACCACAGCAGCTCGCTTCAACCGGGGCTCCCGGCACCGAGATGCCAGAGCCCCCTGTTTCTTGTTTCCTGTTTCCAGCAACCACAACAGCTCGCTTCAACCGGGGCTCCTGGCACGAGATGCCAGAGCCCCCTGCTTCCTGTTTCCAGCAACCACAACAGCTCGCTTCAACCGGGGCTCCTGGCACCGAGATGCCAGCGCCCTCTGCTTCCTGTGTCCAGCAACCACAGCAGCTCGCTTCAAATGGGGCTCCTGGCACTGAGACGCCGGCGCCCTCTGCTTCCTGTTTCCAGCAACCACAGCAGCTCGCTTCAACCGGGGCTCCGGTCTGTATATAAAAATTACTGTCAATTCTTGCACTACATCATGTAAATATGTATATACGTCGACTCGATTCTATTTTCTTCCCCTTTTTAATTATAGTGTCTATTCTATTGTCTATTTTGCTATTGCGCTGTTCTCGTAATATTCTGCTGCGACAAACAAATTTCCCCGTCTGCGGGACATTAAAGGACTCTGATTCTGATTCTGATCCTGGCACCGAGATGCCAGCGCCCTCTGCTTCCTGTTTCGAGCAACCACAAGCAGCTTGCTTCAACCAGGGCTCCTGGCACCGAGATGCCAGCGCCCTCTGCTTCCTGTTTCCAGCAACCACAGCAGCTCGCTTCAACCGGAGCTCCGATGCCAGAGCCCTCTGCTTTCTGTTTCCAGCAACCACAGCAACTCGCTTCAACCGGAGCTCCTGGCACCGAGATGCCAGCGCCCCCTGCTTCCCGTTTCCAGCAACCACAGCAGCTCGCTTCAACCGGGGTTCCTGGCACCGAGATGCCAGCGCCCCCTGCTTCCCGTTTCAAGCAACCACAGCAGCTCGCTTCAACTGGGGCTCCTGGCACCGAGATGCCAGCACACCCTGCTTCCCGTTTCAAGCAACCACAGCTGCTCGCTTCAACCGGGGCTCCTGGCACCGAGATGCCAGAGCCCTCTGCCGCCTATTTCCAGCAACCACAGCAGATTGCTTCAACCAGGGCTCCTGGCACCGGGATGCCAGCGCCCTCTGCTTCCTGTTTCCATCAACAACAGCACCTCGCTTCAACCAAGTCTCCTGGCACCAAGATGCCAGTGCCCTCTGCCGCCTAATTCTAGCAACCACAGCACCTCACTTCAACCGGGGCTCCTGGCACCGGGTGCCAGCACCCTATGCCGGGATGCAGGGAGCTTCCATCTCCCAGCTCCATCAGTCCCAGCAGCTCATGTTGGCTGGGGTCGTCAGCACCGGGATGCCGGCACCCGTTCTTCCCCCTCAGCAGGCAACCACTAATTTCACTTTATACACAGCTACCCACACTGGCCGCACAAAAAACCAAACGAGAGCTTCAGCCTCCCCTCGCCTGTTGTCGGCATCTCCACCAGCACCCATACCTCCAGAACAGATGTCATCTACCCCTTCTGTCATCTTCCCGTAATCAACGGCGTATATAAGAAAGGCAGGCCCGCATGCACCAAGGAGGTCGTTCGATTTGCAACGGCTTCAACAGTACCGGATGCACCGTGTCCCAGTGCCGCTTCCTCCACGTTAACTCCTTCTGCGGCGGGGGCCACGCCCACCCCGAATGCCCGTACAACCTACTTCGCCAAAGCTAGTTTCTCATAAAGGACTTGAAGAAGGTCTTCACCCGGACTTCCACACAATTATCTATCTCTTTTGAAATCAAAAATCTTCAGTCGACCATAACCGAGCCAGATTCAGTTGACCGCACGCTCGCTAAGGAAGTTAAGGAAGGTCCAGAAACAGACCAGTGCTCTTAAAGTCCTCCCTATTCACACCGACTTCTGCCGTTTCTTCAGCATCCACTGGCGTGGTATATATTACTTCGCCGTTAGGCTCACCTTTGGTCGCAAAGCAGCCTAAACTCTTCGACACCCCACCTGAATCCCTCAGCTGGATCCAGTCTAATAATTTCCCCCCACCTCATCGCCACCCGCTTCTGGCCTGGTTACCATGACTTCAGTCTTCTCCAACCTCGGGATCCCATCGTCGCAGAGAAAACAGAGGGCCCCTCCACATCCCTCGAGTTTCTCGGAATCATTCTTGACACTAACAAGTTTTAGACTTCATTCCCGGTCGGAAAGCTCAACTGAACCTTCTTCTGCGCCCTGCGCCGCACCAAACGTCAACTTCTGTCCCTTCCGTCCCATCACTCTTGACCTCCATCTCCCTGGATAGCTCGAGCCTTGCTGAAATCCGTCCGTGACTCAACCCTCTCACCAGTTGGAACGGAATCACTTTCTTTTACGATGACCAACCGACTCACCCGCATGACATCCATCTGTACATCGATGCTGCTCCTTAGGCCGGTTTTGGGGGGTTTCTACAATGGAAGATGGCTTGCGGCAGAATCGCCCCCGAAGCTCGCTAATGAATGCCAGAAGTTCAGAAGCTGGCACCTCACGCAGATACCTTCCCTACACCAGTCGGGCGTCGACATTCAACTTGTAAATCGTGCGCTTATACCCCTGATAAGCGACTCCCAGAGCTCCACCATCAACAGCCTATCACCATCGTCCCTCTCTTCCAAGCTTCCATTACTTTCACGACCAATACAACACAACCATTCCGTCATTCGATCTCATCACCACGACTTCTTTCAGTACTTACGCCCATTCCTCATGACAAATCATGCATCACCAAGCTTACCTTAGCGGTATCAGCTTCTTTCCAAGACAATAACCGGCCGTTCGTTAACAGTTCGTTAAGCCCTCGCCGTCTTCCTCTTAATGCCGACTTGCTGTTATTCTGCCTCCACACAATCCGTTCCGGGTACTGCACTCCTCAAGTCGCCCAAACCTTGGAAGCCATGTTCTTGCTTGCCTTTTGGTTTCCTCAGATACTCCGAATTCACCTCCTCAACCATTCACTTCGACTCAAGCTGTCATGCTTGCATTTCTGACTTGTCTCGCTTTTCAGACGACACCATGGTGTTCCACTTAAAGCAAACCAAAACCAATCAATTTGGTCCGCCTACACCCGTCTTCTTCTTCAAGGTCCAATCACCACTGAATCCCTTCAAACCCTCGCAAATTTCTTGCAATTCCGTAAATCTCAAAACAATGACAGATCCTCTCTTCATCTCCGAATCCGGCCAAGTGGCTACTCGATTCTGGTTCCACCATCACTTTTGCCACGTGCTCTCATTGTCTGGTATTTTGCCCGACAACTACTCTGGGCACTCCTTCAGAATCGGAGCTGCCACTTCAGCCTCCCGTAATGGCTTCCCAGAACACTTCATATGTCTCATAGGCCGCTGGTCCTCCCAAACGTACCACCGTTACATCCGTTAAGATCTCAAAGATCTCAGATCCGCTCAATCTCTTCTCAAGTAATTGGAGGTTCTCTACAAGAATCCCCACAACGCACTCGAAGAACTCAAAAGAACCAAGATCTTCGACACTTCGTTTTCCTTTGTCACTAATAAATCCTTAAACGCATCTCGTTGACGGTGTGGTCCTTGCTAGTGAATTGAAGCTTAATTGGCGAAGTTTCAGGAGCAGGACCACACCTCAACAGCGCCAACTTCCGCATTTCGATAAATAACCACCTGACCCTCTCCTCTGCTTCGCTCTCGTATTCTGCACCCCTCCCCCCCAACCCATTTCTCTCTCCCCGTTTCTTCTTTCTCTCCTCTCCTTCGTAGGTCCATGAGGGGGTCCGTCGCTGCCCGGGAGCAGCGGCGGATTCTCTACAAGAATCCCCACAACGCACTCGAAGAACTCAAAAGAACCAAGATCTTCGACACTTCGTTTTCCTTTGTCACTAATAAATCCTTAAACGCATCTCGTTGACGGTGTGGTCCTTGCTAGTGAATCAGTCTTTGTTTGAAACGCGGTGCTGCAGAATAGGCATATATTTACAATAATCTGTGAAGTTGAACATGAAATAAATAAATTGTCTTTGTACCGTTTTAAATTGAGTTTTAGTCTAAAAGGAACAACAAATCATCACATTCCCCGATTGTGTTTAATTTGTATTTTACACAACGTCCCAACTTGTTTGGAATGAGCGTTGTATCCATATATAGACATGTAGACATTTAGTCTATGAGTACATCTCATGTTATAAACACATGAATATGAGGCATTTTCTCGAGGTAGAGGTAGGAGTAGTTTAAATTCAAGCTGCATCTTCATCAGACACAAGATTAAAGTGCTGCTTACAATGTCCTTCTGAGAAGTAGTGGAGTAGAAGTACAGAGTGGCATTAAATGGAAATACTCAAGTACAAGTACAGAACCTCAAAATGTTACTTCAAATGTATCTACTGACTTTACACCAATGTGGAAGTGCAAAACTTTCAACCTGCGAGTCATTTACATGATTGTTGAAAATGGCTTTGAGATTAAAGAAAGACATCAGTGAACTCACTTCAGACACTTTGCTTCTATCTACTGTGTTGTTCAGCATCTTCACGTCCTCCATGTTGTCTATAGTTGCCAGGTCAGTGTATTTTTCTCTGCAGTACTTCTGAGCTTCAGGCATGTTCTTCCAGTCATAAACAAAATGGTACTGACGACGGACCTGTGATGAGACGGCACTCAGCCCTGTAGTGACAGACATGCACACTGATTACATTTGGGTGAAACATGACTTCTATGATACATGTTGACTTTGTAACGTTGCATTTCAGTGTATTCAGGTGTGTCGTTGTCTCTGTCAGTAACATCACTGGTGGAATGTAACAAAGTCATTTACTTAAGTCCTGAACTTCAACTAGTGACAGGGTCGGGCTGTCTGTCGCCACTTTAAGGACAATTAGGAGTATTTCTGTTGATGTAACTTTATATTTCTACCCCATTACATTTCACTCTGTAACATCAGACTTTTACTGCAGAACTTTAATTGTTATTCAGATTTTAGTCTAAAAACACAAGACAACCTGACATACAAAACAATACATAGTTATATATTACACCAGTGGTTCTCTGGGACGTCCCAGTAACTCAGGTGGTAGAGCAGGTGCCTCATGCACAGAGGCTGATCATTAAAAGGGTACTACGTAGATTTGGAGAAGAAATTCAAACTCATAATTCTTATATTTAAAATATTAATGAGATAATAATACAAACTCAGAAATATTTCAACAAACAACGAGCTGTTCTCAGAGGAGAAGAAGGTCCCAGAACGCTGTTTGAAGCTAGAGAGGTGGCAGGGTCCGCCACATATAAACAGAGTAAAACAGTTCATGAGCAGAGAAAGATCTTCATTGGCTGATTTTTTTTCTGCCACAGTAAACTAAATAAACAAACTCTCTTTGTTTTCATGACTGAATGAACTGAATAAACAAACTGACCTTAAAGGAAAACACAGTTTATACATTTCTGCACCAAAACTACAGAATGCTCCTTTAATGCTCCTTTAAAGGATTCTGATACTTCAAGTCCATTGATCTGATAAAACTTTCTTTTTATTTATTTATATATTTTTAGGTGCAGTACAGGTGACGAAATTAAACGTACAAATGTGTGTGTGTGTGTGTGTGTGTGTGTGTGTGTGTGTGTGTGTGTGTGTGTGTGTGTGTGTGTTAAAACTGCAAAGATACAAACAAAGACAAAGATTTGTAGGGTATGAAACTGTATGGAGTGAAAGAGGGCATATTATATTATATTATATTATATGTAATAAGTGGGTAAATTAATTAAATGAGACAACATGTAGAGCAAGTAAATTAAATAAACACATAAAGAAACAAAGAAAGAGAAAAAAGAGAGAAAAGATATACATGTGTATTATAATTTTAATAATTGATAATAATAATTCTCTCTTTCTCTCTCTATATATATATACTCACATACATACATATATACATATATACACACACACACTTACATACCATCAATAACAATGAATAATTAATCATAATTATTAGAATATATCTATACGGGGCATCTCTGGTGCTTTGGGTCTGTGGATCTGGGGGTGGGCCAGGCAAGGTGAGCTGGGACATGGGAGCACTTTATTTTATTTCCCCATTTTATTGATATTATTGTTATTATTATTATTATCATTATTATTATTATTATTAGTGGTTGTACTGTTAATATGACCACTGTTGCAGTAATTATTATTATATAGAATATTTTATTTACTTCTTTATTCACTTATTTTATTTCATCCCCTTTTTTGTCGGCCCTTCAGGTCGGGAGGAGGCTGGCATGATGTGGTCGGACCTCTAGAGAGCAGCTCTCTCCCCTGCAGGAGGTTTGGCTGTTCAGTCGGGTCTGAGGAGCTTCCAACAGGGAAAGGGGGGTTTAGAGGGGCCGAGTCCTCTGGTCCTCCACCCTCCCAACCCAGTCCAATCCCAGAGTCCCCCCAGAGCCCCGGGGCCACAGAAAACCCACAATACAAAGGGTGGTAATAATCAACAATAAATATAAGAAAAACTAATAATAGTAATAATAATAATTATAATAATAATAACAATAATAATGCTGATAATAATAACGATCATGACAAATACAAATGATAATAATAATACAACAAAAGAAATAAAATAAGGATAATAATTAATTAAAGGTGGAAACGAAGGTGGAGGGTGAAGAGAAGAGAGTGTATACTATAATCCAAAACATGTATGAACATATGCATACACACACACACACACACACACACATACACACACACACACAGAGAGAGAGAGAGAGTGAAATGAAAAAAAACTGATTTAAAAATAAATAATAAAAACAAATAAATAATAATAAACAAAATAGTAGAATATCAATGATAAAACTTTTGTGGTTTTACTGAAGAGAGAGATTCACATTTTTGAAGTCTGGAGATTTAAAGATCCCGTCACAAAGTTTTGTCTCATCGGTGTATAAACTGTGTGTGTGTATAAATATATATACTGTATATATATTAATGAGTGCAGGTACAGAGTCTGAGAACATTCTGACTGAATCATCCCTAATTGTCTTTAAGGATAAATGAGAGCTGTGATCGGTTCCTGCTTTATTCAGACGGATCCTAGTTTATTATTGGTGGTTTTAAAAGTCAGTTCAGCATCGAGAAATATTGAGGAACTCAGTGATGGTTTGTAAATGAAAAACACCAAAGCTGGACTGGAAAAATAGAAAGCTAAAGATTTTATGAGCTGCAGCATCACCACAAAATATTTCAGGGTAAAAGAAATCAAATTCAGAGGATTCAGTTTGCATCAGTCTGTGCGTCAATCAAAGGAGAAGGATTATATAAATGTAGTACATCATTTATAATTTAGAATTCTGATGGCAGTTTTGTCCCCATAAGTTTATGTGCTGTAATAAAAGAATATCAACATGTATAAAACTAATAAACTACTGACCTGATGCAGCCATGATGAGCAGCAGGACTGCGTCCATCTTCGTCGGCTCTCTGTTCGTTCTGATGTGAGACTTCAGACTTGTGGCTGTTGATGTAGCTTATTAATGCTGACAGAGCTTCAATACAATACCTGACTGTCCACCTATTGTTTGCACACACAGTTCCTCAAAAATATGTTTGCATACTTCATTTGGCTACCAACGTGTTGATGACAGGAAAACAGACGAGAACAATAAGGGTCAGACCTCCACTGACCCGGTCTGACCGGAACAAAGAGATACAGTGACGGTTTCATGGAAATTGTCACTGTACCTCTTTG
Source organism: Sparus aurata (assembly GCF_900880675.1). NCBI lineage: Eukaryota > Metazoa > Chordata > Actinopteri > Spariformes > Sparidae > Sparus > Sparus aurata. The sequence goes on from NC_044193.1 coordinate 1,167,548, forward strand.
TTCTGGTCAGACCGGGTCAGTGGAACTCTTTCCTGACTCACAGGTGTAGAGATAATAAAGTCACTCATTCTGAATTTCTACAAATGTTTAACAGTTGAAATGTGATATATAATATTATTGTATGATGGTTTTTTGATGCCTAAATGTAAAGGTAGCCTATTGCTGGTGCTGCAGCCGGTCCCAGCTGACACCGGGCCGGTGGCGGGGCGCACCATGGATGAGTCAGCAGTTCAGCACTGAGCTGTCATATAGGGACACACGTGTTGATCTCGTTGATCTGCGTTGTCATGACAACCTAAAAACATGTTGTGTAACCAGCCATGGCAACAGACAGAACATCAGTGTTGATATTTCGGTAAAACCACAGGATGTGTGACTTACTGTTACCTGGAGATTTGTTTCTCATTTGTTTGGGCACGGTGAGAGGTGACAGCCGTCCGGTGGCAGCTCTGTGGGAGGTACTGAGAAAGTCCTGCCTTCAAAATGTTACTTAGGTAAAAGTATTCCTGGAAATATATGCAAAATCATCCTGAAACACCTCCCCCGGGCTCATGCAAAGATCATTCAGTGCTGCTGTTGAACACAGACCTGAGTGCAGACCTGGTGTGGGGCTCTTTTGAAAGGTTAAAGTCTGAATTTGTTTTCACAAACAGTCGAAAGCTCCGTACGTGCTTCTGGCATCGATCTGTAGGAATTCTTCAATACTAAAATGTTTTGATGCAGAAATCATCCTGCAAATGAGCTGTAACTGCCACTGTTAGCTTTAAACCCCCAATGTGTTGACATCATATAGTCTGACATGGTCCAAGTTCAAACTAGAAACACTGTCACTGGACCTGATCACTTCACACGTGTTTCTGTGAGGAAATATTCAGGAGCCAGGTGAAAAAAAATGCAATGTTGTGAGCTCAGAAAAAAAAGGTAGAAAAACTCATCACAGTTCTTCATTTCCTGATTCACACTAACTTTGTGCAGATGAAATCGTCATGAACAAGAGCTGAGGTGTAAAAACAGCCCATTCAAAGAGCACGTACATCAAGTTTAGGGCTGTAAAAACTGATATAATCTAAATATTACTGGATCTGAAATCTCATTGGCTACAGGATGCGTCAATCATCCGGAGGCTTGTGTGTAAGCAGCTCAGAGAGAGGAGGAAGAAGAGAGGGAGGGTCACTGCTCTACACGTTCACTCATTGGCTGTTGTCGGCTCTAGGGCGGGCACAGAAGCTCCTATCTGCTGAAATGAGCTGTCAATCAAACAGCAGCCAGCTCAGGATCTCTGCTGCAGAGGGAAGATAGAGTCTGCTGTGTTGTTATATGAGAGGTGGTTTTCACTCCTCTGTCTGTGCTCTGCTTTTGCTTTTCTGATTCCTCTCTTCAGGTCAGCTCTTGCAGCGCTGTATAGTTCTCTGTTTCCAGACCTGAAGGGAGTGCTGCGGTCTTTGAGGAGTGTCTTGGCTGGCTGTTCATCCAGGGCTTCTGATTGGGGAACACTCGGATGCGTTTATCCACTGTTACATTCCCCATACAGAACTTGGTGTAGGACAGTACAGCCTCTGTGTGTATGGTCAGGTCCTGATGTTCATAGACACTCCAGTCAGTGTGCTGGAAACAGTGCTGTAGTTGAGGAAGCGCATCTTCAGGCCAGGTCGTGATGGTCTTGGTTACTGGAGTTTTGCTTCTTCTTAGAGGCGTGTATGCAGGGATAAGGAGCAGAGAGAGGTGGTCTGACTGGCCTAAGTGTGGGAGTTGTATGGCTCTGTATGCATGTTTAATGTTTGTATAAACATGATCTAAAGTGTTACCTCCTCTCGTAGCACAACTTACATGTTGGTAGAATTTAGGCAGGACCGACTTCAGGTTTGCCTTGTTAAAGTCTCCTGCAACAATGTGTACGCCGTCGAGGTGAGACTGTTGTAGTTTGTTTATAGTGTCTGACAATAGCGAGAGAGCTATGCTAGTGTTAGCATCGGGTGGAATGTAAACAGCCATGATTAGCGCGACTGTTAGCTCTCTGGCCAGGAAAAAAGGACGGGCTTTAATTGAAATGAACTCTATGTCCGGTGAACAATGTGTATGCGTGACTATGTTGTTTTTAGACCAGTCGTTGTGTATGTACATACACAGGCCACCACCTCTGCTCTCCTATCGTTGCATGGAGTGGCCTGCTAGCTGCACGGCGGCATCGGGGATCAGTGGGTGAAGCCAGGTTTCAGATATGATGGAAACACAGCAGTCTCGAACATATCGATTACCCTCGGTGAGTAGTTCCAGCTCGTCCATTTTGTGGATCAAGGATCGTGCGTTGGTGAGAAACATACTTGGGAGGGGAGGCTTGTGTGGGTTCCTCCTCAGTCTGGCTAGTAATTCAGACCGGCAGCCTTGCTTCTGCTTCCTCTCTTTTTGCCGCCTTCGCCGCCTGCCGGCACCGACAACAATCCACGGAGCACCTGGGGGCCTCGCCTTAGCGTGTGGGATGTCGTAAGATCGACTCGACTCTGCTGTTATTGTCGATCTGTGGCTGTGTGCAATGTCCAGTAGCTCATGGTGACTGAAGACGTGTTTTCAGAACGAAAAGACATACGAAACACTCAAAAGAAAAAGAAAAAACTCAGAGCTGCGAGCCACTGCGTCTGTGCGCAGCGCCAACTTGCAACGTGCAAAAAGAGATTTGTGAGATTGTGACATTTGTGAATCAGAGCTTTTCTTCTTTCCGCTCCAGTGAATCATCTGACGACCCCTCAGATTTATCCGGTTGTACCCCTCGGTTGGGAACCACTGGACTAAAGGAGTTAACTGTATAAAAAGTAGTTTAAACTAGCTCCATCTGGAGCAGGTCCAACACTAACATGCTGCTCTGACACTGAAGCTGACCTGATGGGCCAGAACCATCAGGACAGGAGCCAGAACAAAGCTGACCCGACTTGGACCAAGAGCTGTTCCTCTAACCAGCCTTCTTTTGGCTGATGTCCGCTCACAGGAGAATAAAGTGGATGAGGTGAAACTCAGACTCACTCAGAGACTGCTGTGAGGACATCTAGACAGAGACCTAATTAACCCCTAACATCCCGGATCAAGCTATTGTACTGGATGGGCGGACCTTGTTCAGAGCCAACAGGCCACAGGACTCCAGTAAGAGGAGAGGACGAGGGCTCTGAGTCGACATAGATAATGTTTGGTGCTCAAACGCAGCTGAAGAAGATGGACAGAGTTCACTAGATGTTCAATGTCTAATGCAGAGATGTCGACTGTATTCTCTGCTCATAGAATTCACCAGTGTTTTTAATGATGCAGCTTATCCAGATCCCCACCAGAGGAAGAAATATCCTCCACCATGTGTATACTAATATTCCTGACAGCTACAACACCGTCCCACGTCCTTACTTTGGCCTATCAGATCATATTTCCCTGCTTCATCTGCCGTCTATCTTCCAGCTATTCAAAAGGGTCGAATCATCATCAAAAACTGTTAAAGTGTGGACAGATGAAGCTACAGCAGCCATACAGGATTATTTTAAGTTAACAGCCTGGGAAATGTTCGGAGAAACTTCAACTCAGGACAACAATTTCAATCAGTGACATCACATGTCAGCAAATGTGTTGATGATGTGTCGATCACAAAGACAGGAAGATCATTCCCCAACCAGAAGACCTGGATGAACAAAGAGGTGAGAGCTCTATCCAGGGACCATAAAGCTGCTGTTCGGACCAGTGACGAGGAAGCAAACATCACTGCCAGAGCAAGACTGAGAGCTGGCAGCGAGGAGGCAAAGAGGAGACATCTGCATAGACTGGAGAGGGACCTCAACACCAACAGGTAGGTCTGTTAGTGCTGGAACTGTAAGTGTCATTCAAATCAAACTTTGTTTAGCTTCCAGTCTTCACAATGACATGGTCTTAAATCTGTGATCTATAATGGATCCTACTCAGATCTGTTAGACATGTAGGAGCTCAAATCTGGAACATGGACTGAAGTCAAAAGATCAGCTGTTAGTTTCATATTGAATTCTTTAATAAAACTTTAGGAAGGTAGAAGGTAACCAACACTTATCAGTGTTGAGCCAACTGCTCATCAGGAGCAATTTGGACACTTCAACATACAGCTAGGGGGAGCTGGGATTCGAACCAGTGACCTTCCGATCACTAGACGACCCGCGGGTCGTAGAGCACAGTTTCAGAAATCTTACTCAATGAGAAAGTCATCGACAGAGCAGATAGAAGTGCTTACGGAATCCTTTGGCGATCCAGGGAAACAAAACAACCAAGAAAATGAACCCTGTGAGGAAGGAACGCTTTCACTGACTGACTTAAACAAATGTGGAGACATGAACAGCCAGGAAAACGACCAGGTGCCCAGCCAAGCAAACAGCAGCCAGGACACAGAGCACAGTTTTTAGAAATCGGGGAGTCATCTCGCTTAGCAAGAATATAATCGACACAGCAGACAGAGGAGCTAAAGTTATTCTTAGTCGATTCGGTGGAGCTAAATGAGAGAGTACATCAGGCCTGGGTGGAAGAGAGAGCGTCCTGTGTCCAACGCATAGAGCTGCTGTCCCAAGAAATTCAAGAGCTTTATCTGGAGTTGGAGAGGACAAGTGCATGCCAAGTCCCAGGCCTCTGTTCTCTTCTTTGGAAAAAAAAATAGGATAGCCACAAAGAAAAATCAAAAGCTCAAAGACAAATGCAAGAAGTTGAAAGGCCTCAGTCTTGAAACTCTCAGGCTGAAGCTGATCGTTAAAGAACAGCTGCAGGAGTTAGATGAATGTGAGAACAATCGCAAAAAAATACAGGCTTGGAAGTCTGAGAGGAAGAGCATGCTTGAAAGGATAAAAGAAAAGGAGGCTAGCAGAATTAGAAGAGGAAGAAGAAACTTTGATTTTAAAGTGTGAAAAAGAAAGGCTTGCATGTGTTCAGCCATCATCCTGGTGAAGATTGTTCTTCTAAAGGACGTGAACTCATGATGTTTGTGTGAGTGATGTTTGAGTGTGGATGTCCAAATGCAGTTGTGTTCTGGCTGCCTCATGCATGTAGGTCTGAGTGGGTCTCTTGAGTGGAGTGACCATGTTAGCCGGGTATTTGTACGGGTTTTCTCCAGGGGTGCTCTGGTTCACCTATTAGCATTTGCTTTGAAAAAAAGGCTTAAAAATCTGAAGAATTGAACAGTTGAACAGTTGGATCCCTTTGAGCAAATGTTCTCAGGATTTTTGTATGGGTTTTCAAACGAGAGGACATTTTCTGTCATGGTTCTGTGTCTTGTTGTGTCTTATGTTTTGATTTCCAGGTCCTCTTGTGTCCTTTCAGTGTCTCCTGTGTTCTTCCCTCTGTTTTCCCCTTCCCTCTGGTTGCATGTACTGCATGTCTGGTTGCATGTCTCCCTCTGTCTGTCAGTGTGCCCGCCACACTCCACTCTCGCCTGCTGCTCCACCTCACCTGTTCCTAGTCTTGTCGTTAGTGTCTGTGTTTATAGTCCTTGTCTTCCCTATTGTGTTTGTCAGTTTGTTGTGTGTATTTGTGTAATGTTCCCCTGGAAGTTTCCTGTGTCGCCTCTTGTGTCTCTGGTCTTCGTGGTATGTAGGACATTAATTTCTTATTATGCATTTTGAGTTGAACTTTGCTTTTGGTTGTACTTTGTTGCTACTTTGCCTTTTGTCCATTTTTTGTCTAGTTTTTGTATCTGGCTCCCTTTGTTTCGCTTTGATAAAATAAAGCTGGCCTTCAGGTCAGACCTGTTTCTGATCATGTTGGAGTGGCAGTGACAAACTTTTATCTGCATATGAGAGTCACTGTTGTGTTGTTAAAAATCTGTATCAAATGAAGAAGGCACATGGACAAAACACACAATCATCTCAGCATCCTGATGAAACAACTGCCTCAAGGACAGGTTACAGACATACAAACTCATACTGCTTGTTACATCAAAAACTCAAAACAGTTTCAACTCAAAAAATGTTTTCCCCAATTTTTTTCTAAGTTTGTTACTCTTAATGGCTCAATTGCCAATATAAAAAATTAATCTGAAATCATTATTGTGTCGTTTATAAATTAATTACATTCTCCTGTATTCTGGCTGATCCTTATGTTTTGTCATCATAATGAGGCTGACTGATCTGTGATCTGTAAAGAGGCCACTAGAGGTCACTCTCCATCAGACAAGTCTTTTATCAGGAAGAGCTGACTGCCTGACGAATAGAGGAGACCTCAAATATAAAGTTTAACCTGTGAACACTGACTCAGACCTCTGCAGCAGCTGAAGCTCTGGGCTCTGCTGAGAAAAGGCCAAAAAACAACCAGATTATAAACATTCTTTCTTCACAAATAAGTCAATTAATTATATTCAAATACTCAGAAAAATTCTACTTCATCAGTCAAACTGCATCGGTCCGTCTTCTCATGTCTTGGAAACCAAGGTCCATGACATATTAGCAGTATTGTTTTTTTCTAATGGCAGCTTAACAAAATGTTTCTATTGTGACTCATATTTCTGTATAAAACTTTGAGACGAGCTCTCAGTACTCTGCTTAAATTCATCAAGTGTGGGACTGCAAATTAAGAATCAAATGTAAATGAAAAGAAGTTCTGTACAGGAGGTTCAATAATTTTTTTCAAGTTTTTACCCTGTCAGAAGATGGTCTCTATAATTGTAGTATGAACAAATGGCCGAATGAATGCTAATTTATTTTGGACATTTGCAAACAAAACAATAAGTTAAATAAATAAATATATAAATATAATAAAATGAAAAGCATTTAACAATGTTTATGCCATTAACAAGCACTGATATGCCTTATATTATTATTAACTTGTATTTCACATCATATTTACATTTAATGCACACAAACACATGCATATACCTGTTAAAAAACACCCAGTGATTTCTTGAAGCCCTCCTAAATCAATGATTTTTTTTTTTTTTTAAATCATCTCCTTGTACCATTTGAACTGGATCATTCTTGGTCGTTGCTTTAGCTCCAGGCTCATACCATTCCACAGAGTCACATCGCTGATTGAAATGCACTTATTTTCTATAGTTGTCCAAACAGCTTGAAATTCAACCTTACCTCAAAATATAACCCCCCCACCCCGCCATCAAATTTTCTTTTCCTGAATATTACTTAGTAGTAGTTTGTTTCTTGTTTTAAACATTTTTTGTGTAGTTTGATATTCAACCAGGTCAATGAATTTTAACACACAGGAATTTTAAAAACAATACATTGATGTGATCATAATATCCTACTGGCTGGTATCATACTGTGGCTCTATCTCCAGCTCTACTTTTTACTCAGGCTAAAATACATGGCAGTAACAGCCACATATAAACTTTTATGTATCACAGGGCTGACAGCATGCTGTGATTAACACGAGGAACACTTAAATAATCATCAAATTCTGACAGGTTGACTAGAATACAACAAATCCAGGATATTCAAATGCTGAACTGAAATTCTTGCAATTTCTAAAGAGCACTTTCAACTTGGATTGATAGCAGCAATAGCAAATAGGCTCAAAGTAGCAGTTATTAACCTAAAATTAGTCAGGTTAACCAAATGGGTTATAAATTTGATCGAATCACTTCTCACCATGCTGCAGTTGTTTAAGTATAAATCAACATCTGCTCCTGTCGGAAACTCGTGGAGTTAATGTTAAGACTTTAGACTAAAAGGTTCAAGATGTGTATTTCTAATTTTTGCTCTGGGAAAATTATGCTGAAATCAATATTGCACATCTATGAATAACTGCTAACACTACGTTGCCTCATACGGGGCACCATATGTAGTGATTCGTACAACATTAATAGGGAGTTTGGGGTTAAATTTGACTTTCAATAGTAATAACCATGCTTATCAGGGATAATTATTAATTATGCTTATTGAAAAATCTAATTGTCATTAGATCACCTCACAGCCCCACCCTTAGAAAACGGAAACGTGTGTGTGTGTGTGTGTGTGAGACGTGATGCCACATTAGAAAGATGGTTAGTTGCATGCAAAGACCCTGAGTCTGTGTTAAGCATAATTCAACTAACCTGTAGCAGATATCACAATAACACCCAAACAGTATACACATATTGAACACATGTGCATTACATCAATCAGAGTTAAAAAAAAAAAATTAAAAAAAAAGTTCTGTACTTAGCCATGCTATGCTATGCTGTGTGCCATTTATGCCCTGTTCAACGTTGCCAGTCTTTGAAGAAATGGTGCTAGTGGTTCTTTGGCTGATGAACCAATCAGGAGAAGGTTGCAGTCCCAATGTTCATGCTGTGCATGGTCTGATGAAAGACAGCAGGTGGAGGAAACTAGTCGCTCCTTTCCTTTGCAGGGTTGCAGCTTGGTGCTGACTTGCTTGGTGTTCCTCAGATTGGGTAGTGAGCTGGCGAGCTTTGTGCCACAGCTGCTGGTTGCCACCACTCTCTGAAGCATGTAAGTTCAGAAAATGCTTTGTGGTCTCTGATACCCATGATATTGCTATTATTAGTTTATTGTCGTTGTTTATTATTTGTTTTATAACTGTATGTTACAGTAAAACCTTGGAACTAAATAAATGCAGATGTTAGTCAAATTGAATGATGCTTATTTGTACCGTGCCGACTTTATTTGCAGTAGGATGACACAGCAGACTTAATGCAGTGGTGTGACAGTATGATTGTACTGTATGTTTGAATACACCTGTTGGTCAAGCAACATTTTCATCCTTGAGCTGCGGAACTCTACTGCACTCGGTAATCGACCCGTCAGGCTTCCCCATAAGAGGAAGCTGCCGCAGGAAAGTGGTGAGCTGTGTTCTCTTTACAATAGAAATCCGGCTAAGCTAGCAGATGTTTCATGCCTCAAACTATGTGCTGGGACCCTGTTTGTACTGTTGCTGAAGTTTGGTGCTATTCTGAGCATTATTTGTGTGTATTGATATCGTGTGGTCTTTTCTGAGGTTGCTGAAACTACGTAAGCTAGCGGTCTGCAAACTTGATCTCTCAAGGGGGGTCTTACTCAGTGTCACAGTGTGTTAGTCCACGGATTAAATTTACACTGGAATATCCCTTTAACAAACACTTTCAGTTGCAACTGCTGAATCTCATTATCACTGCTGTACAGTCTAGAAAGTAAGTCAAGTACTTGTAATTCTGTGGTATGTGGCTACTCAACTTTAGCTTCAGACTTTATTGTGTTTTCATACAAATGTGAAAAAAGTTATTGACATCATGATATTATGAGATAAGTCTTTTTACTTTCAAAAGAAAAGTTGTAGTATTTCAAGGAAAACGTAGATAGTGTTGAGACATTCTACAGTTTTACACATTGAGAATCAAAAGATTCAGGACAGTAATGTTCTCAGTCATGAGGTGTTGATGCTGCATGTGCAATATGTGGCCAAAAGTATGTGGACAGACTTGTTAAATAGCAGCAATTGGTGTTTCTTGTCCTAACATGATGATGGCCCTGTGCACAAACTCAGATCCACTATGTGTAAAGCTTAGAAAAACATGGTGTTGTAGTTAAAGAGTCAAATAAAGCTGAGGAGCTTTAAAGTGCTGACTGCAGTGACTCTAATGTGTAAAATAAAGACTACAAGTATGTCTGCTCATCCATCAGCAGGAAATGACATCATCAGCAGACACGTCCTCCTCTGCAGGCTCTTTAGCTTTTTAGTTTTTCTTTTCTGAATTGTGTCTCAGGATTTCACCTGACCAAGTGAACAGAATGAGTCAGCAGATGTTCACAGAGCAGAAACAATAGAAAGACAAAAAGCTTTGCACACATCGTTACTGCAGAGCGGCAGTAAGACGTCTGTAAGAACAGTTCATTCCACAGCACAACCACAAGAACTTGTGGTTTCTTTTTCTCACGTGAGCTTCGTGTGAATTTCACTGCAGCATTCTACTTTGTACCATCTTCACACACTTTATCTGTAAAACAAAGCAGTGGTTCAAAACAAATGAAATAAAATCTTTCCATTGTTGCATCTGTTATAAAATGTGTTGCTCTACAACATTATTGTGTGACGTGATCTGATCTTCATTTTCATTATGAAATGACACCAAAAGAAAAGTCTAAATGTTTAAACTTTAAATTACAACACGTCTACATTTCATTACATTTCATGTCTACCTGTAAAGGTCATACATCTTTGTGAAGGATGAGCTCAGCATGTCCTTTTGATATGTAGTAATGTGTTGAGGTTTTATTTCATAAAGCATGCAGAGCATTGTAGTACAGCATCGAGGAAATGAAGGCTGGGTATGTTGCAGCAGGAAAAGGCATCTTTTCCTGTTTAAAGGAGGTGACCAGCAGCAGCAGAAACCAGCAGATGCAAACATGGCACCAAGTCTGAAGGGCGTCTTCCCAAAATTTGCTCTTAAACAACTCAGCCCCTACATGGCATTCATTGTGATTTTTGTTCACAATGTTGTGCTTGACCGGGATTTTGAGTGCTCATGTAGAAACCATATGAAAGATTGCTCTTCATACATGGCTCTGCCAACTCTCATTCTATTTTTTTTTTACAACTCTGGATGGACAATACCTTTCAGAGAACCGGGAAATACACATGTACAGGAAAAGTAACATTTTTTGCTGCGTTATGTTGTATCACTTTATCAAGGCATTTTTCATCAGTCTGCTGTGGGTTGTGTATGTGTTCATTGATGGAGACTGGTACGTTTGCTGTCTGAAGGCTACAAACTCTACAGAGTCTTCAACATATCCAGATTTTGCCTGCAAAGACAAAAACGAGGACATCACACTGGAGGAAAGAAAAGTCATCGCTGAACTTAGAACCCGCTCCTTGGTGAGTTTTTCCTTCTAAAAATCATGACAGTCTGTTTCTCTGCTGTTTTACTGTAACTTTATCACATCAGCCTGTGTATTATCTGTAAACTGTAAAATAACTTTACTGGCTGATGATGTTATCATTTTATTCTGTTCATTATCTTGAGATCATAATTTTATTGAAAAAAGTGAAGTTGGTTTTCTCCAGATGACGTGATAATGATGTAACCGTCTTGAGAAAATGAACATTTTCATCCTGAGATAATTAACTTTCCTCAGCTTGTCTTCATTTAATGAGCAGAGCGGCAACTTCGCAGGAAGGTGTTCATACAGTGTGTTTACAGAGTGTTTCATCAGGTGGATGATATACAGCTACTCATTTTGTAGTTGAATATGAGACTGTGTTATGCCCGATGTACACAGGATGTGATGTTCAATGACTCCTGAGAAGGTAAACTTGTGATGTCGAAGTAACAGAACTAAATTAATGCAACCACAGCTGATTCTCATCTGATGATATCGTCATGTTTTTGCATCTTTTCCAGGTAATTGGTCTCTGGATTCTCTGTGTCCTTCTTATAGCTGCCTTATTTAAATGGCTGAAATGCTGTGTTAGAAATTCAGGTTGTTGCAGAGAACTTGATTATTACAAATTGATTTTAGAAGAAGAGGAAAATGTTCTGAAAGAGATTCTGACAACAGCAGCGAAAGAAAAGTTGACCAAAGAAATCAAAGACAAATTAAGCAATGATAAATGGACAGAATGTTTCGATGTGGCTGAAGAACTAATTAACAACAAAATTAAACCTCCCGCAGCAGCAGAAAATCAGGTAATGAACCCACACCTGCTCCCTTCATGTTGAGCTTCATGTCTTTGTTACTTTCATCTGGATCTTTAGCAGCCTTTTTGGTCCAACACTGAAATATCTCAACAATTATTTGATAAATTATCATAAACTTTAAACAGACATTCATCTTCCTCAGAGGAATAGTCCTAATAAGTTTGGCGATCTGAGACTTTTTTCATCACAACATTACTAGCAGAACATCATCTGTCTGTGTAACGCAGGCGTATATGGTATATAAAAAGTTAAAATGATTACATTTAAAATCAGGCAGAAGAGCAGTTGTTAAAACCAAGAAACCACAAAGTTAAACAGGATGCACACTGATATTTATTCAGTGAATAAAATCAGGTTAAAATCACAGTTCAAAGTCCATAAAATGATAAGAGGAGAGAGCTAGTAAAAGAGGTGCTGGAAGGTAAAATGAAGCTAAAACTAAGGGGCGGTAAAAGTCCAATAAAACAGTTAAGGTCTAATCTGCGGGCGGAAGGTGGCAGCACGGGGTTGTCTCTGTCAGTGGGGAAGGGGCGCCAACACGTCCTCGGTTCGGTCTGTAACCTCCAGGCCAGCGCCCACCATCCCGAGGTCCTTGGTGCCATGGCGTCCGCCGTCCGCGGCATCCCTGGCGTTCTCGGTGCCACAGCGTCCGCCGTCCTCGGCATCCTCAGTGCCACGGCGCCACCGTCCCCTGTGCCCGCCGTGCTGATGCTGCCATTCGCCTCCACACCCTCTTGTCACGCCATCCCCACGTTCGTTTCTCCTCCCTCTCTCTTCTGTCCTCTCTGTTCACTTCTTAAAGTCATGCCAATCTCTCCCAGGTGCAGTGATTGCATTTGGGAGTGTCACAACTAGAATAAGGTTTCAAAATAAAAGCACACACACTCCCAGTGTACACGACATGCAATAAAAACACACAATTAAAAATACACACTGAAAAGCAGACATATTACAAATTAAAAACACTGGGAGTTTAAAATCCACTATAAAATTACCTTACCCCTCTGACATCTGTCTGTCGTTTTCACCGGGAGTTTCAGTAGTTTTATTTTTTTTTCTATTTAAATAAAGTCATAGTTATCTAGTGTAAATTTCATGTGTCTCAATTTCTGATGGCTTTTCAGCTCCAGACCAGACAGCCCGACACTTCAACGCACACAGCAATAGGAGCATCAGGAGAAACAGCAGGAGGAACCGGTGGAACAGCAGGAGCAACCGGAGGAACAACAAGAGCAACTGGAGGAACAGAAGAAACAACAGGAGGAAGAGTCAGTAATTAGTAATCTCACCATAATATCTGTTCAGGTGACCGTCAGTCTCTTTATCAGCAGTTTCCTTCATGTTTAGAAGAACTGTGTGAAGTAGGTGATGTGTTGAGAAGCAGTTTAATTTAGAATTCACTTTTGATTAAAAAAAAAAAAACATTTGTTAGATGTTGGGTAGCGACAGAACACAAGGGAAAACCAACAGCTTCTGCATTTTTTTATATAATCTAGATTATTTTTTATTTGTGAAAACTAAATGTTGATTCACTGTTTGAAACGGTTGGCAGGGGATTAGAATTTCAACTTCACAATGTAAATATAGAGGTCAATAGACATCAATCTGTGTGTGTGTCTGTCGTTTTCATCAGGGGGAGGAACAGCAGGAGGAACAGCAGGACAAGCAATGTGAGGAGCAGGAGGAACAGCAGCAGGAGCAGGGGGAACAGCCGAAGGAACAGCAGAGGGAGGAGCAGGAGGATGAGCAGGAGGGACAGGTGTGTTTGTGTGTTATTTAATCAGTAATTAGTAATCTTCCCATAATATCTGTTCAGCTGACCGTCAGTCTGTTTATCAGCAGTTTCCTTCATGTTGAGAAGAACTGTGAAAAGCAGATGATGTGAGACAGAACACAACTAAACTTTGACTCACTGTTTGAAACTGTTTGCAGGAGGTACAATCACCATTTCTACAAAAGGAGAAAGTGGTGAGTCTGTATTTCTCTCTGTCTGTCTGTCTGTGGTTGTGCAATGCTTAAATTCAGGTATGATAAATCCTGTTCTTGATTGGTCTAATGTCATATTCTAATATTTGTGAGATGTTGGATTTTGATGTTCATGAGCTGCAAGCCATAATCAACAAAATCAAAACAAACAAGTCTTGTAATATTTCACTTTGTGTAATTTATCTAGAATTAATAAAAGTTTCACTTTTGAACTAGGTTACAGAAAACAAATGACTTTTCCGTCATATTCTATTATTTTTTTTCGATGTATCTGTACAAACAGCTGGAGAAGGGTTATATTATTTTAGTACAACTAAATACACTGACTGCATGTTTTATTACAGAATCATAATAACAATATTAATAATCCTGTATTCTGGCTGAGCCTCATATTTGTCATCACAATGAGGCTGATCTGTGATCTGTACAGAGGCCACTAGAGGTCGCTCTCCATCAGACACAAGTCTTTTATCAGGAGGAGCTGACTGACTTCAGATCAGAGAAGACCTAAAAAACCTAAAACCCCAGTCGAGGTCAACAGCTCCCCACCTCCACTATAAACAGTGTTGGTGGAGGACTGCTTCCCCCTGCTGAGGCACCGGATGGTTTGCCAGAATTTCTTCGAGGCCGACCGATAGTCCTCCTCCATGGCCTCCCCGAACTTTTCCCAGACCCGAGTTCTTGCTTCCGTTACTGCCCGTGCTGCCACACGCTTGGCCTGCCAGTACCCGTCAGCTGCCTCAGGAGTCCCCCGAGCCAACCAGGCTCGATAGGACTCCTTCTTCAGCTTGACAGCATCCCATACTTCCGGAGTTTGTAACATATAACCACTTTAAATTTGGTTGTAAGAGGAAGTTTTCTTGTATGCTAAGCCTATGAGAAAAAGACTTGAAATTGACTTGGAATTGTATTTCCTCCAAACAGGACCCTCCTATTGTGCCTCCAAAACCAAGCACCATTAGACAAGCAGTAAAGTGGGGTCCGCTGTGATCGTACATTTTCCTCCTGGTGACACATTTCAGATTAAGCTGTAAACTGGGACTGTAATTGGATGCAGGCTGGAGATTTTTTGTTGCTTTTTTTTCAAATGTCAGTTAGAAACATATTTTTTATCGTGATTTATCTTTCTGAATAAAACATTTTAGTTTTTAAAAAATGACCGAATTAATGCAAATTTGTGTGCAAACAAAATAAAAGTTTGATTAGTTTGACAAATAAATATAATAAAAACAAAAGCATGTTACAAAGTTTATTCCATTAACAAGCTCTAATATGCCTTATATTATAATCAACTTGTATTTCAAATCATATTAAAATGTATACATACAAACATGCATACATCTAATAAAAACAGTGATTTTTTTTTTTAATTTTTTTTAAAAAGCCTTCTGTCATCCCTGCACTATTTGAAAATCATCTCCTTGTACCTTTGAACTGGATCATTCTTGGACGTTGCTTTAGCTCCAGGCTCATACCATTCCACAGATTCACACAGCTGATTGAAATGAACTTATTTCTTATAGTTGCCCGAACAGCTACCAATTACTAAAGTGCACTTTCAACTTGGATTGATAGCAGCAATAGCAAATGGCTCAAAGTGGCAGTTATTAACCTAAAATATTTAGGTTCATCAAATGGGTTGTAAATTTGATAAATAAATTCTCACCATGCTGCAATTATTTGTGCAAGTGCAAATCAACATCTGGGCCTGTAGTAGACTAGTGGGGTTAAATGATAGAGTTTGGGTGAAGGGTTCAAGATGTGAATCTCAAATAGTTTGCACATTTATGAATGACTGCCAACAGTACACTGCATCATACGGGGTACGATGTGTAGTGTCTATGCACCAAGTTTTGGGTTAATCAGTGGTTATTATTAATTATGCGTCTTGATATAGAACTTAGGCTTTCCACCTGCGAGACAGTGGTGTGAATTCACAAACATCTATCAAATATTGTTTTTACATTAAAGTGAATTCTAAATCAATATGCTTCACAACACATCTGCTTTGCAGTTTTTCTCAACATGAAGGAAACTGCTCAGAAACAGACGGCCAGCAGAACAGATATAATGGTTTATTATTATGAATAAATATGCACACAAGTTCTAGAAGAATTACTGGAAGTTTCATAATTATCAGGAGAGATATGGAACATTGAGGCAAAAAGACCATTGTGACATTTCGGTGTTGGTTCTGGCCATCACTACACAACTGTCTGAGCAGATGAACAGAGTCTGAGGCATATACTGCTTCGTCAGTCCAGGAATAAACAGAACTCACTATTTGCCTCATCTTCATGTTGATTCTTCTGAGAGTTTTGGCTACATCATTGCTACAACAGAACACACCTGTGCTTTTCCTCCTGTTCCTCCTGCTGTTCCTCCGGTTGCTCTTGCTGTTCCTCCTGTTGCTCCTGCTGTTCCTCCTGTGGCTCCTGCTGTTGCTCCTCCTGTGGCTCCCGCTGTTGCTCCTGCTGTTGCTCCTGCTTGTATCAGTGGGACGACAACAACAGTGTAACTGAACTGCTGAAACTGTTCCACAACACATCATCTACTTTTCACAGTTCTTCTAAACATGAATGAAGCTGCTGATAAACAGACTGATGGTCAGCTGAACAGATATTATGGTGAGATTACTAATTACTGAATCATTAAGAGACACAAACACACCTGATCTGTTAATCCTGCTGTTCTTCCTGTTGTTTCTCCTGTTCCTCCTGCCGTTCCTCCAGTTGTTTCTCCTGTTGCTCCTGCCGTTCCTCCAGTTGTTTCTCCTGTTGCTCCTGTTGTTTCTCCTGTTCCTCCTGTTGTTCCTCCTGCCGTTCCTCCCGTTGGTTCTCCTGTTGCTCCTGTTGTTTCTCCTGCTGTTCCTTCTGTTGTTTCTCCTGCTGTTCCTTCTGTTGTTTCTCCTGCTGTTCCTCCTGCTATTCCTCCGGTTGTTTCTCCTGTTGTTTCTCTTGCCGTTCCTCTGGTTGGTCTTGCTGTTCCTCCTGCTGTTCCACCTGTTGTTTCTCCTGTTGTTCCTCCTGTTCCTCTTGCCATTCCTCCCGCTGTTTCTCCTGTTCCTCCTGTTGTTCCTCCTGCTGTTCCTCCCATTGTTTCTCCTGTTGCTTCTGTTCTTTCTACTGTTTCTCCTGCTGTTCCTCCTGTTCCTCCTGCCATTCCTCCCGTTGGTTCTCCTGTTGCTCCTGTTGTTTCTCCTGCTGTTCCTCCGGTTGTTTCTGCTGCTGTTCCTCCGGTTGTTTCTCTTGCCGTTCCTCTGGTTGGTCTTGCTGTTCCTCCTGCTGTTCCACCTGTTGTCTCTCCTGTTGTTCCTCCTGCCGTTCCTCCCGCTGTTTCTCCTGTTCCTCCTGCTGTTCCTCCCATTGTTTCTCCTGTTCCTTCTGTTGTTTCTCCTCCTGTTCCTCCTGCCGTTCCTCCTGCCGTTCCTCCTGCTGTTCCTCCTGTTCCTCCTGCCGTTCCTCCCGTTGGTTCTCCTGTTGCTCCTGTTGTTTCTCCTGCTGTTCCTCCTGCCGTTCCTCCCGTTGTTTCTCCTGCTGTTCCTCCTGCCGTTTCTCCTGTTGTTCCTCCTGTTCCTCCTGCCATTCCTCCTGCTGTTTCTCCTGTTGTTCCTCCTGCTGTTCCTCCCATTGTTTCTCCTGTTGCTTCTGTTGTTTCTCCTGTGTCTCCTGTTGTTTCTCCTGCTGTTTCTCCTGCTGTTCCTCCCGTTGGTTCTCCTGTTCCTCCTGTTGTTCCTCCTGCTGTTCCTCTGGTTGTTTCTCCTGCTGTTCCTCCAGTTGTTCCTCCTTTTGTTCCTCCTGTTCCTCCTGCCGTTTCTCCTGTTGTTCCTCCTGTTCCTCCTGCCGTTCCTCCTGCTGTTTCTCCTGTTCCTCCTGTTGTTCCTCCTGCTGTTCCTCCCATTGTTTCTCCTGTTGCTTCTGTTGTTTCTCCTGTGTCTCCTGCTGTTTCTCCTGCTGTTCCTCCCGCTGGTTCTCCTGTTCCTCCTGTTGTTCCTCCTGCTGTTCCTCTGGTTGTTTCTCCTGCTGTTCCTCCGGTTGTTCCTCCTGTTCCTCCTGCCGTTCCTCCCGCCGTTTCTCCTGTTCCTCCTTTTGTTTCTCCTGTTCCTCCTGTTGTTCCTCCTGCCGTTCCTCCCGTTGTTTCTCCTGCTGTTCCTCCTGCCGTTCCTCCCGTTGTTTCTCCTGCTGTTCCTCCGGTTGTTTCTCCTGCTGTTCCTCCTGTTGTTTCTCTTGCCGTTCCTCTGGTTGGTCTTGCTGTTCCTCCTGCTGTTCCACCTGTTGTTTCTCCTGTTGTTCCTCCTGTTCCTCCTGCCGTTTCTCCTGTTGTTCCTCCTGTTCCTCCTGCCGTTTCTCCTGTTGTTCCTCCTGTTCCTCCTGCCGTTCCTCCTGCTGTTTCTCCTGTTCCTCCTGCCGTTCCTCCCGCTGTTCCTCCCGCTGTTCCTCCTGCTATTCCTCCTGCCGTTCCTCCCGTTGTTTCTCCTGTTGCTTCTGTTGTTTCTCCTGCTGTTCCTCCTGTTGTTTCTCCTGCTGTTCCTCCGGTTATTTCTCCTGTTGTCTCTCTTGCCGTTCCTCTGGTTGGTCTTGCTGTTCCTCCTGCTGTTCCACCTGTTGTTTCTCCTGTTGTTCCTCCTGTTCCTCCTGCCGTTCCTCCCGCTGGTTCTCCTGTTCCTTCTGTTGTTCCTCCTGCTGTTCCTCCGGTTGTTTCTCCTGCTGTTCCTCCTGCTGTTTCTCTTGCCGTTCCTCTGGTTAGTCTTGCTGTTCCTCCTGCTGTTCCACCTGTTGTTTCTCCTGTTGTTCCTCCTGCCGTTCCTCCCGTTGGTTCTCTTGTTGCTCCTGTTGTTTCTCCTGCTGTTCCTTCTGTTGTTCCTCCTGCTGTTCCTCCTGCTGTTCCTCTGGTTGTTTCTCCTGCTGTTCCTCCGGTTGTTTCTCTTGCCGTTCCTCTGGTTGCTCTTGCTGTTCCTCCTGCTGTTCCACCTGTTGTTTCTCCTGCTGTTCCTCCTGTTGTTCCTCCTGCTGTTCCTCCGGTTGTTCCTCCTGCTGTTCCTCCGGTTGTTCCTCCCATTGTTTCTCCTGTTGTTTCTCCTGCTGTTTCTCCTGCCGTTCCTCCCGTTGGTTCTCCTGTTGCTCCTGCTGTTCCTCCGGTTGTTTCTCCTGCTGTTCTTCCGGTTGTTTCTCCTGCTGTTCCTCCGGTTGTTTCTCTTGCCGTACCTCTGGTTGGTCTTGCTGTTCCTCCTGCTGTTCCACCTGTTGTTTCTCCTGTTGTTCCTCCTGCCATTCCTCCCGCTGTTTCTCCTGTTCCTCCTGTTGTTCCTCCTGCTGTTCCTCCCATTGTTTCTCCTGTTGCTTCTGTTTCTCCTGTTGTTCCTCCTGTTCCTCCTGCCGTTCCTCCCGTTGGTTCTCCTGTTGCTCCTGTTGTTTCTCCTGCTGTTCCTCCTGTTGTTCCTCCTGCTGTTCCTCCTGTTCCTCCTGCCGTTCCTCCCGTTGGTTCTCCTGTTGCTCCTCCTGCTGTTCCTCTGGTTGTTTCTCCTGCTGTTCCTCTGGTTGTTTCTCCTGCTGTTCCTCTGGTTGTTTCTCCTGCTGTTCCTCTGGTTGTTTCTCCTGCTGTTCCTCCGGTTGTTTCTCTTGCCGTTCCTCTGGTTGCTCTTGCTTTTCCTCCTGCTGTTCCACCTGTTGTTTCTCCTGTTCCTCCTGTTGTTTCTCCTGTTGCTCCCGTTGTTCCTGCTGTTCCTCCTTCTGTTCCTCCTGAGGCTGTGTGCTCTGAAGTGTCAGGCTGTTTGGTCTGAAGCGGTCAAGGCATCAGAAATTAAGACACATTCGGTTCGAATCAGTGGGACAACAACATCATAACCCTCCTATAGTAGCTGAGTCTGTAAGTGTCGTCCAATCAGGAGACAGTAACACTAGAAAACAGGTGTGATGATGAACACGATCAGCCTACACATACACACTGAGATTCTGTAAATTCTTCACTTCCTCATCGATTGGTCCAACAAATTCTTAATTAAATTGTCGAAAAATACAGTTTTAGATTTTTGACACAGAAAACAGTTTTGGCTGAAACTCTCATCATGGATGGATGGATGGATTTACCTCGCGCCTCTGTACTTCAGCACGAAGTTTATCCACCTGCAAAGAGTTTCACAGAGTCAGAAAGGGAAGGAGAACACGTGAAATCACAGGATCATAATCTTAGAAGCTTTGATTATAAAGATAATTAATTATTCACCAGCTCATTAATACAACAACTAAACAAGAGCGCATCAATTAGCAGAGCTGTGATGAACTAGATAACTACAACTTTATTTAAGTAGAAAAAACAATAAAACTACTAAAACTCCAGATAAAAAGGACAGACAGATTTACCTGCAGCTTTAGTTTTTCCAGTTGAAGAGTCTCCTGCAAAGAGTTTTAAAAGTGAAAATCAGTTTAACAATTAAGCCTGTGAGTAACAATTAAATCTTTTAAACTGATCTCTTAAACAAATGTAATTGTTGTACGGATTTTCAATAAAAACTCAAAATGATGCTCTGTTAGTAACGTTGTGATGAGAAAAGTCTCAGATCACCAAACTTACTAGGACTAATCCTCTGAAGAGGATCAGTGTCTGTATAAAGTTTATGGTAATCTATCAATTGATTGAGATATTTCAGAGTTAGACCAACAAGGCTGCTAAAGATCCAGATGAAAGTAAGAAGACATGAAGCTCAACATGGAGGGAGCAGGTGGCAGTTCATTACCTGACTAACTGCCTCATGAGAGGGTTTAGTTTCGTTGTCAATCAGTTCTTCAGCCACATCGAAACATTCTGTCCATGGATCACTTTCTATTTTATTTTTGATTTCTTCAGTCAACTTGTCTTTTGCTGCTGTTGTCAGAATCTCTCTCAGAACATTTTCTTCCTCTTTCAAAATCACTTTGTAATAATGAATTTCTCTGCAACAATTTGAATATTTGCCACAGCATTTCATCAATCTAAATAAGGACATCAAGGCAGCTGCAAGAACGGCACCGAAGATGATCCAGAGGCCGATGAACTGAAAAAGAGGCAACAAGGATTAAATAACAGAAGATGCAATAATTTTACTCTTGAGATCACAAGTTTACAAAAGATCCTGAGCCCATCAGGCCTGACACCACAATCATAGATCACAACATTAATGCCCATATATCATTTATGAAATACAATCTTTGTGTCCACACTACACCCTGCATTTGCAGCTTTACTATTTATACATGAAGACCAGTTCAATAATATAATAGAATTATTTTGTTTACTGTCATTTTAAAAAGACTGTGACTAAATTATCATGTCATCTTTTCAAAATAACAAATAAGATATAATTATTCCAACCTCAGCTGTTCTCACCCTCAGTTTAGCAGAACTATGTTCAGATTATACTCAGACTGATCTGATGAGCCGTAAAACAGCAGAAAAACACAGACTGTCATGATTTGTATGAAGAAAAACTCACCGAGGAGAAACCTTTAAGTCCAGCGATGATTTTTTGTTCCTCTGCTGTGATGTTCTTGTTTTTGTCCTTGCAGGCTAAGTCTGGATGTTGTTCGGACTCAGAATTATGGCAGCAAACGTACCAGTCTCCATCGATTAACACAGATACAACCCACAGCAGACTGATGACAGCTGCCTTGATAATGCGATACAACAAAACCAGGATATATTTGCATTTGTTTTCTGATCTGCAGCACTGTACACATGTACAGGCACATATATATTTCCAGGCTCTCTGAAAGGTCTTGTCCATCCAGATTTGTAAAACAAATAAAATAAAAGATGGCAGAACCATGTATGTTTGGCAGTAATCCTGTTGCCGGTCACAAGAACACTCCAAATCCCTCTCAAGCACAACATTGTAAACAAAAATTCCAATGACTATAACATAAGTGCTGAGTTCTTTGAAAGGAAATTTTGAAAAGACGCTGTTCATCTTTAATGCAAAGTCTGTATCTGTTGCTGGTCACCACTGAATATAATAAGTGGACACCACACCTCCCTGATAGAGGAAGGAAGCTTATCACTGAAGCGGTTGTGAGTTCTTGACATCTGTTTGACTGCAACATGCCCATCTGTCATGTCCTCGCTTTTGAAATAAAACCACAACATACGTTGCCCCTAGGTTACAGTAAAACATGGAAATATTGAGCTCATCTTCCACAAAGAGGTCATGATAAATAGATGACTTGAGGGAAATGCTGACATGTTTTAATTTGAGGTTTAAACATTTTGTTTCTGCAGGTGGATTGAACGTCTTTCTCAAGCAGAATATTGTAGTGAAGATCACACTGATAGTGGCATAGAGGGAAAATTCATCAGGAGGCCTCACTTCCTCTTTGTTAGACAGTTTGGATCTGATGTGTGATCTGAGTGCAGTAGTGATCAAGGATGAACATGGTGAGTTGTGTTCACTTTACAATAGAAATCCAGCTAAGCTAGCAGACGTTTGATGCCTCGAACTATGTGCTGGGACCCTATTTGTACTGTTGCTAAAGTTTGGTGCTGTTCTGAGCATTGTTTGTGGCTATGATGGCTATTGTGTTTGTGGGGGTCTTACTCGATGTCACGGTGTGTCACCATGGATTAAATTTACACAGAATATCCCGTTAATGACTGAAGATGATTGAATAGAATATTGAAATATAAATTACAAGATTTAAAATGTTATTTTGGGGTAAATTCCTTGTGATATTAATCGAAAAATAAAAATAAATAAAAATTAATTTAAAAATATGGATTCATTGATAAAAATATCATCTCTAAGAGCAGCCCTATGAAATCTCTTTTGGATCAGCTGGTGTTGGGACCCACAGATAAAGTCATTCATTGTGGATTTCAAAATGTTTTCTGAACTGAACTCGGTGTCCCAGAATTCCCCATTCTTCACACCTAGGCACAAAATTCAGCTTTAAACTACTTCTGGCCAAGGTGACAGGCCCCCTCTGACCAGATAGTCAAAACTCCAGCGCATTCCTTGTTCTTCCTCTCTTTCACTCGACGCCCTCTACTCCTTTGACTTCTGATCTTCTAGGCCTCCTCTCCATCTCCCCCCTTGTGGCTGCCTGCCCTCAAGATCTCATCTTCTGGGCCTAATAGCTGTGAAGAGCTGCAAGCTGTATTTGCAGTGGGCCCAAAGAACTTCTCCTCATTGCAGCGACACGAGGTCCAGCCAGTATTCCAGATCAGTTAGCACCAGCAGCTGCGATGCAAAGCTTGCCAGCTAACTTCACAATCTGAAGAACACCAAGAAAGTTGGCACCGAGCTGCTATCCTGCAAATGAAAGGAGTGAACTGTCCCTGCTGACTTTCATTCAACATTGGAGCTCCAACCTTCTCCTGCAACCACCAGCACCTTTTCTGCAATGACTGATAAAGTTCAACTGGGCTAACATAAATTGGGCTTACTGATAGCTGAATTTAACCTAAAACTCCTTTTTAGTGTTGCATAAATGTAATTAGGCCTGGTGTAATGCAGCATACAACACAATGGTGCCCCGTGTGAGGCAGCGTACTGTTTACAATCATTCATAAATGTGCAATTTTAATTTTTGCATAATTTGGACAGTGCTAAAATTTGAGATTTACATCTTGAACCCTTTAGCCAAAAGTCTTTACATGTAACCACAAGTCTACTACAGGAGTAAATTTGATTGATAAATCAATTCTCCTCACACTGCAATTGTTTGTAAGTTCAAACCAGACGTTGGCTTGAACTTACAAACAATTGCAGTGTGAGGAGAACTGATTTTTCAATCAAATTTATAACCCATTTGATTTACCAAAATCTTTAGGTTATTAACTGCCACTTTGAGACATTTGCTATTGCTGCTATTGATTCACGTTGAAAGTGCTCTGTAGAAATTGTGTGAATTTCAGTTCAGCATTTGAATATTCTATATTCAATGCATTGTAGTCAAGCTGTCATGATTTGATGACAATTTAAGTGTTCCTCTTGTTAATGACAGCATGCCACTGACCCTGTGATACATAGAAGTTTATATCTGGCTGTTACTGCCTCGTATTTCAGCCTGAGTAAGAAGTAGAGCCAGTAGAACCACAGTGTGCTACCAGCCCTGTTAAACAGAAGTTTTGTACTTGAGCTGTTACTACCACATGTTTCAGCCAAAGTCAACTTTAAGAGACCATCCTCTGATTGTCACTACCCTGCATTCCAGTTAGTGCATATTTCAGGTCTGGTAAACAAAGTTATGCTTGTGTTTATCTTTGTTGGCCCCAATCTGTATGCCCAACACTAGTAAATCATCATCACATAGCTGAAGCTGTTTTCTGACACCATGAAAATACTTTTCAGAGAAACATGGTTCTCACAGGAAGACACGCTGCAAACATGATGATCTTACAAAAGATGATTTATTCCTGTAGATTAATTTATCTTAAAGAGTCTCAAACTGAAATTGTTGAACATGCAGAGAGTCCGAACACAAGTCTTGGGTTTGATCCAGCCTTCACCATCGGACCCAGTGCGCAGCGGCCTCGTATCTGACTGCAGCCCTGATTCATTAGTCATGCGAGGCGTTCAGGGCCAGCAGGAGACAGCTTCATTATGCTCAGCGTGTCTGTCAGTCTACCTGTCGGCCTTATCTACCTGTGGATCAGACGCTGACACGCTGAGCTGACAGTCTGCTGCTGAGCTCCGGCTTCATCCCCGCGTTCACTTTGTGTTCAGCTGTCAGACGTGTCGGCGAGTCTCGTCTGCCAGCTGGAGGCTCTCCGCATTTTGTTTTACTAAACACTCAAGAACAGGCTGACTGCTGCACTGATGCAGGACGGATAAATACAATTTTATCTGAACAAATGTGTCTCCAGTTTTTAATCAAACTAAATCAAGAGTTAGCCAAAACAGTACACACTGTGACTGCACAACACGTCTGTGCTGCAACTGAACAGCTGACCCGGTCTGGCTTGTGTGTGGGGGTGTGTGTTCGTGTGTGTGAGCGTGTGGATGAGTGTCCTTCTCTTTTTAACATTTGTTTTGTACTTCTAATTCTTTTTTTTTTTTTTTTTTTTTTTTCTTTAACATTTGTATTCACCTGTATGTATTTATTTGCTTATTTATCTTGTCTAAAATTTGCACTGCACTGACGCTTTTTACAAATGAAGTTCCTAACGGAAAAATAAAGTTCATTGAATTGAATTGAATTGAATTGAATTGAACTAAAATATCAGGTTAAACAATAATAATACATTTGATTTAATTTTGATTTAATTATAATATAACACAACTATACTTATCCACATGACACTAATCAGTTTGCTAAACTTTAGGCATGTATTAAGGATATAAAAACCTGGATGACCTGTAAATTTCTCCTTCTAAACTTGAACAAAACAGAACTCATTGTGCTGGACCCTAAACATCTTAGAGACACATTATCTGATGATGTAGCTTCTCTGGATGAAGTTCCTCTGGCCTCCAGCACCACAGCTGGATTCTGGGAGTTATCTTCGATCAGGATTTGTCCTTTGACTCCCACATGAAGCAAATTTCAAGGACTGCCTTCTTTGGCTGTATTATTGTAATTCCTTTTTATCAGACTGCACTGATAAGCCAGTAAAGACTCTCCAGCTGATCCAGGATGCTGACCATCAAGCTCCTCTCCTGTGGAACCATCTTCCAGTGAGGGTTCAGGAGGCAGACACCCTATTTAAGTTTAAGAGTAGACTTAAAACTTTCCTTTTTGATAAAGCTTATAGGGCCTGCACAGGCTCTTAGCTATGCTGAACTGGGTTTACACTGCCAGTGGTTTCCCATGATGCACTGAGCTCCTCTCTATTTCTCTCTATCTGTACACATTCATGTCTCATTAATAAATGTTACTGACTTTCTTCACCAGAGTCTCTTTCCTCTCACAGGTTCCCATGGAGGGAGGTTGGTCCTGCTCTATTTTTACTATCATCGTCATTACTATTATTATTATTTATATTGTTTTTATTATTAATATTGTCATTTTTATTATTATTGTTGTCGTTTTTATTATTTTTATGTTGACAACAACATGAAGATCTTCTCTCAGTTTTCGTTTCTTGATGCACTTTAATTGTTTCATTTAAATTTGTATTCAGTTCGCTCCACTTGAGTTTCCACATCAGAACAGATCGATGGAACTGAACCCGATATAAATATCACAGAATTTCATATTTTATGCTGAATAATTTAAAAACTTCACCACACTCCTTTTGTTTTTGGAAACATTTGATCAGCAGAAACAGACCAAACCTAAAAAGAATGCATTTCAACAATGCCATCAAAAACAGGAAATGCATGGTTTCATGTTGGTCTATGTTCAGAGCAGCAGACTGTCAGCAGACGCTGCTGGTGCCACAAAGATGGTGAGCATACGAACAGGTTTGGCTTTTTTGAAAACTCTGTACCTACACCGCAGAAGTCCACAGCGCAGAAACGATACAAAAACAAAAAGCTTCTCACGGTGTTCCTGCAGGTCTGCAGTATCTGTGAGAAGCGTTCAGCTCACAGAACCACAACACTTGTGGTTTATTTTTCTCAAGTGAGCTTCGTGTGAATCTCCTGCCACTGTGGCATTCTACTTTGTACCATCTTCATGTACTAAACTGTTGTAAAACATTTGTTTTAAACATTTGTAAATCATTTTGTTTGTATTCACCATTAGAACAACAGCTTGATCCTGACAGCAGAGGAACACTACAGTGCCAAAGTCTGAGGCCACCATGAAAAATCTTATCAAAGTCATTTACTCGAGACAGAAGAGTTAATACACTAAACACTTTTATTACATTTAAGTAACCAAAGATACAAAGAACAGCAGATTATTATTGTTTGAACTACACACACAGTTCAAACCTGCATTACTTGGAAAATGTCATCCAGAAAATAAGGGACATGAACATTTTGCATTATAGATGTCACCACAAGAGTCACCCATTCTTCACTTCATAACAGCCAGAAATACTTTTACTCATGCAGCACCGTTTCAAAACATGCTGTTCAAATATGACATGCAGCATGCAGTATTTATTGAACTATTCATACATAGAATAACGGCTCCACCTTGAACAGACATTTGCCTGGGGCTACACTTCAATACTCCGCCCCTGAACAACGCGCAACAAAGTTAAATATGAGGTAGAGCGCCATCTGGTCACAAACATGCTGTATTTACAGCTAAACAGTTCAATAAAACAGGATTCAACTGCATACCGTTAGTGAAGTTTTGATTGCAAAAGAGGCAGAGTCGTCGACAGTGAAAATTTCATTTTAATAAGAGGTGTAAATAACATCTCTCCACATCAGTTTATGATGATGTACAGAGTTGTTGGTTGGTTGGTTGGTTGTTTCTGTTTTAAATCAAGTCTCAACTGCTTCAGTTGTTTAGCAGAATGCTGCAACTCTGGTTTGCTTTGAACTTACACTGCAGACATGCTGCAGATCTGCTTCAGAAACAGTGGCAGTGTGATTTCCTGTCGGTACATTCAGCAGCTCAGCTCGCAGCAGAATCAAACTTCGCACCAAAGATGAAGCTTTTTCCAAAACAAGTTCTCAAACGATTCAGCACCTACATCGCAGTCATCGTGATTTTTATTTACAATGTCGTGCTTGACAGGAGTTTGGAGTGCACCTGTGAAGAACAGACAACTGACTGCATTGTATACATGACTCTGCCGTTTTTCATCATATTTGTTTTACAACTCTGGACAGAAAAGACATTTCAGAGAGTCTTGAACTACACATGCTCAGATCGCTGCAACCTTCTCTGCATTTTATTTTATCACATTCTTAAGGCAGCTTTCGTCGGCCTGCTGTGGATTGTGTCTGTGTTAATTGATGGAGACTGGTACGTTTGTTGTTTGAACAATGGTTCTGAAAACCAGGCACAGTTAGCCTGCAAAAACAAGAGTGACATCACACCTGAGGAACGGAAAATCATCAACAAACTTAAAAACTACTCCTTGGTGAGTATTTTTGTTTTACATCATCAGCGTCTGTGTTTTTCTGTCATCATGTGCTCTTATTCCATCAGATCTGTGTTTTATCTGTACTAATGATCTGAACATAGTAATGCTGCACTGTCCAGAAGCTGAGCATGGACTGAGAGTATCATGAAATCAGATTCTGCATTAACCAAAGAGGAGCTGCTGTGAACGCTGTCAGCATCTTGTGTATTTGCCCTGTTATCTTCTCTTTTGTCCAGAGAGAACAGATGCGTGATCCAGTGTTGGGAAAGTTCACTTTCTACATGAAAAAGTTCAAAGTTCAGCTCACAAATTTTTAAAATGAACTAGTTCAGTTCATAGTTCATAATTCAAAATTTTGAACTAAGTTTATTGCCACAGCCCAGATAGAACCACGGACAGTTATTATTCTCAGTTTGAACACTGAAACTGCAGCTCTTTGACAATATTCTGCAAAACCAGGTTGTCCAGCTGCTGCTGGGAGATGAAGACAGCGGAGCCGCTACTGTTCGCTGTTAGTGCAATTTGGGTGGTAGAGGATCTGTTTTGGCTCGCTGTTGCCGTGTCTTTTGATTTTTTATTCACTTGCACAGACCTTGAAAGGCTCGCCGGGTGCTTTAGTTCAATGTGCCATTTAAGGTTTGCGGTACAGGATAGAGTACAAATTAAAAATGAAATGCATGAATAAGTAAATAAATAAATAATTTAAGAAAAGAAGAAGAAGAAAGGGAAAATGAAATGAAAAATAAATGGATAGTTCAGACAGTGGCTTCAGGGAAAAACCTTTCATTATGATTCAGTAAAGGTATTACTTGTGAATAAAACATTTTGCATAGGATAACAAAGTTCATCATGTGTTCAAGAGCATTATCTTCTGTGTTAACAGCAAATAACATGTTTAAGGGCAAGAGAATGGACAGAGTCAGCAGCATCAAAAAAATAAGATTCGACAACATCACTCCAAAACGTTTCAGATATGTCACAATAAAAAAACAGGCGTGAAGCCTTCATTTGTTTTTGTCTCCATGCTTCACATGTTGATGACGTATGCTGCGGTGTGACTCTGTGGAGGCTGGTGTTGTCAGTGTTCTGTCCGTTCAGGGCGAATTCATCTGTGTTCATTTGGTAATGCCTCACTGCATGTTTGGTATGCAGCTGTTTGTCTGAAATAGTTCAGGTGCGTTTTGATCGAAAGTAAAGCAAGTTGTACAAACCTCTTGTCCAGCGTACTTTTTATACACAACAGCCAGATTGGGTGTTTTCACGCTACATATTAAGGCCTGTTCACGGTGTGTTTTAGCCGGTTTTAGCCTGGAAGGCTCGATGGAAATCTGGCACTGTCTTGAGCGAAGTTAAACTGTGAGAACGCGCCGCTCACAAATGCCAGAATGAACGCGTTCACAGTAACGTTCATCAGATCTCGAGGTAAAGGAATTAAATTCTTTCTGTTTCTCATCTTCTGTAGTTATAAAATATTCTCTGTTACCTCTTTTCCAGGTTATCGGCCTCTCTCTGCTCCTCTGTGCTCTGTCTTTCACGGCCTCGGTGTCGTCATTCAGGTGGTTGAAGTGCTGTTATCATTCAAGTTGTTGCAACAGAAAAAAACTATATTACAAAGTGATTTTGAAGGAGGAGGAACATGTTCTGAAGGACATTTTAATAGGGAAAGCAAAAGAACAGCTGACTGAAAAAATCATGGAAAAAATACGCACACCAAACTGGGACGACTGTTTCGATGCTGCTGTTGAACTGATTAAAGAAGAAACTTCACCTGGACGTCCTGAAGCAGCAGAGCAGGTAAATAACCTGCCGGCTGCATTCTGAGCTTCATGTGTCTTTGTCATTAGCACCTGGACTCTTAGCAGCTTTGTTGGTTCAACACTTCAGAATATCAAATTAAATACAGACATTCATGTTCCCCAGAGGATGAACCTCTTCTTTCTCTTTTCTTTTTGGTGAAGGATTCAACGGCTACTAAATTTGGTCCCTTTTGTTTGAATTGTAATAACTTTGTTGATCCTCTGGCTAAATCCATTATCAGTGAATACAGAACAAACGGTGGCCTGTGAAATGCATCAGGTCACGTTTACATATAAGAAAATCCAAAACAGCTCAATTCAATTCAAGTTTTAATAATTATTATTTTTGTTTCATGTTGTTCATCAGATCAATGTATAATTAAGGGTCATATATATATATAAGACTTGAATTGATGTATAAGCAAACAATGATTGCCAAACTGCTCCTGATGTTCTGGTCGGCGTCATGCACAGCAGCCGCCATCAGTGTATGAATGTATGTGTGAGTTACTGTAAGTCGCTTTGGACTAAAATCTATCTGACGTGGCACAAATGTTCACAGACGAGATCGTGTTTTAGGTTTTAAATATTGTATCTTTAATAGAAGTTACTAACTCAGAAAGCTCTTTATGTTTTGTGAGGTAAAAAGTAAAATATTTCCTCTGAAATGTTATGGAGCAGAACTATAGATAATAAGTAAATGTACTTCATTACTCTTCACCACTGACACGTTACACATTATATCCAGGGAAAAGGCGACACCAGGTGGACAAACTGTGAACTACAGGAACAAACTCCTCCAGCAGTTGATGACAGTTTTAAAGAAATGTTTCCATCATGCTTTATATTTTCTGTGGCCCTGCACTGAAGTGTTTGTGAGTTCTTGACATCCGTTTTGTTGCAACCTACCCAGCTGTCAAATCCTCGATCTGAATGCTCATGATATTAAACCACAACATAGGTTGCCCTATAGGTTACAGTAAAACATTTCTTTACATCAAAAGAAATATTGAGCTCATCTTCCACAAAGAGGTCACGATAAATAGATGACTTGAGGTAAAATGTCGACACATTGTGATTTAAGGTTTAAACATTTAGTTTTTGCATTGAACATCCTTCTCAAACATTGTAGTGAAAAATCACTCTCACAGTGACATAGAGGGAAATTCATCTGGAGGCCGCTGTTCCTCTTTGTTAAACAGTTTGGATCTGATGAAGTTGCAGTTTGTAACGTTAAACCTGCGTAATTAAGCCGACATGACTTTACTGTGAGTCAAGAAATGGACTGCATGAGCTGAACAGTTTATGATCCTACATGTGAAATTTGATACCTTTGTTTTTTGTTTGTTTGCCCAACATGCTGGAACACGTCGGAGTCACAGTGAGCTTTCAGGCTCTGCTGGAATGTATTTACTTCTCTTTCTTTGTCTGGTTAAAACTGTTTTCCTTGATCACAAATGTAACTGAACACCCTTTGTTCATGAAGTGGCTCATAGTTCAGACAAAAAAAGATATCCACAGTGCCTGGATCACAGTGGACAACACCTGGAGGGTAGCAGTTAAAAATAAATATAACTAAACATGTCGTTATAGGCTGAGCAAAATTGCAGTGCAGATGGTTAGGCAGGCCGAGGACGTTACACAGCAGATAAGTCAGCAGGAGCAACAGGCAACCCTCCATGTGCAGGAGGTCATCAAAGAGAGGTGGGAGGTGATGGACGGGAGGAGGACCACTCGGAGGACTCTGGAGAATAGAAGCACAAAGTCACAGCTAAATGCCCAGCATCAGAATCTGAGCGCATAAAATGTGGGAAAAAGGATCATTTGTAGAGGGAATGTTTCTCTATTTCAGTAAGAGAAGTCACTTACAGTGAAGTCATTGCAGCACTTAAAGAGCCACTACAGCCGACACCTCAAGTCAAGTTAAATTTATTATTCCACAGGGGGAAATTAAGTTGCAGCCAGGTATTAAGAAACCCACAACCAACAACACAACACACAAGATAATAAATAATAATGGAGAAGGCATTACACCACAGATAGACAAAGACCAGTACATGAATAAAATACAGTGCAACATCACTACATGGAAAGGCCAAGATAAGCAATAGTCCAAAAGTCCAGTGTGCAAAGAAGAAGAAAGTGCAGTAGTGACATCATTTGAGCAAACTCTGCCGACCTCTGTCAGAACGACTTTCGCAACAGATAGCCACGGACATGTGTAAGTATAAAGGCAAGTGTTACAGTGTTAGATCAGACTATTACTCATATTACGTGGTAGTTTTGTGCTTACCAACGACCACAACAGCTTATCACTGATGCTGTTGTCAGTTCTTGACATCTGTTTTGCTGCAACCTGCCAAGCCATCATGTCTTCTATCTGCATTCTTCTGAAATAAAACCAAAACATATGTTGCCCCTATGTTACAGTAAAACATGGAAATATTGAGCTCATCTTCCACAAAGAGGTCTTGATAAATAGATAATTTGAGGTAAAGTGTTGACATGTTGTAATTTGAGGTTTAAACATTTGGTTTTTGCATTGAACGTCTGTCTGTCTGTCGAACATGGTGAAAGTAGTGAAAAATCACAGTGACGTAGAGGGAAAAGTCATCAAGATACCTCTGTCCCTTTTGCAGTTTGTAACGTTAAACCTGCATCAATAAGTCAACATGACTTTACTGTGAGTCAAGAAATGGACTGCATGAGCTGAACAGTTTCTGATCCTACATGTGAAAGTTGATACCTTTGTTTTTTGTTTGTTTGCCCAACATGTTGGAACACGTCGGAGTCACAGCGAGCTTTCAGGCTCTGCTGGAATTTATTTACTTCTCTTTCTTTGTCCTGTTAAAACTGTTTTCCTTTATCACAAATGTAACTGAACTCTTTGCTATGAGAAAACTGAGGTGAAGCAAATCTAAATGATCATGAACTGGGTCATAGTTCAGACAAAAAAGACATCCACAGTGCCTGGATCACAGTGGACAACACCTGGAGGATAGCAGTTAAAAATAAATATAACTAAACATGTCGTTGGCTGAGCAAAATTGCAGTGCAGATGGTTGGGAAGGCCGAGGACGTTACACAGCAGATAAGTCAGCAGGAGCAACAAGCAACCCTCCATGTGCAGGAGGTCATCAAAGAGAGGTGGGAGGTGATGGACGGGAGGAGGACCACTTATAAGTTTATTAGAAGGATAAACCCCTTGAGATGAACCATCTTTCAAGGGGGTCGTTGACACAGATATACAGAAAATACAGTACATGAAGCCAAATAACACAAATACACTCATACGCAGACAAAAGCTCTCCTAAGCCTAACCACTCCCACACCTACTGATTCCCCCCATAGTGCCAAAATTACACACAGTAAATTTACATAGCTCTACACATACCTATACATAGCTATGCAGATACGTTAACATGCATCTACACATTTGAGATGGATTACTTCCATATCTCACGTATGATTAGAAGCAAGAGCAGGTTGTTGGGAGATAAATGAAAACAGATGTTTTAAAGAAATGAAATGAGGTAATGGATCTAAGTTAGCGGGGCAAGTTGTTCCAATCAGATGGAGCTTTGAATTTAAAGGCACGTCGCCCAGTTTCCTTAAAAATTCTAGGAACAAAGAAATAAGGATGGATGAAGAATAGTTCAAAAAAATATATATTTAAAGATAAATTGCAACCAGTGAAAATGTTTTCTAGATTTAGGTACTAACCAGTTTAGTGACTCATACAGTGAGGATGAAGATTTGGTATTCTGATATATACAATACCTGCATAATCTAGTTTTGGTAATATCAACTGGGAAGTAATTCTTTTCCTCACCTGTAGGGTAAAACAGTAGATAGAATGATAAAATATTCTCAGGCTGCAATTAAGCTGTACTACATGTATGCTGCTACAGGAACACTTTTCTTTTCCTTTTGGTTCTTTGCAAAGCTGGATGTTTGCTAGCAAATGTAACCTTCCAGTTGACTTGCCACATTTTTTTCATTTGTTTTATTAATTAAATATAATGGAAGTAAATTAAGTATGGATCATTAAAAAATACTTTGCTTTGAAAGTACCAAGTAGTCACACAGTCAGAAAAAAGTTTTTTATGGAATTATTTGCATGGAAATGTACATAAAAAACTTGCTGCATCGAGAATCATCGTAGCAATGGGAGTATTCCTCGCAGAGTTCTACAATGCTCTGACAGTGGACTAAACAGGAGTTAAGTGGAGTAGAAAAACATGAGAGAACTGTCTATTGTATACAGTATTTGATAAAAAAAAAAATGAATGTAATCTCATGAATTGCCAATTACCATGAATTTAGCAAGTTCAGTTACTTTTATTACAGTCTGTACCGTTCAGCAGATGCCCAGAATGGAAAAGTGAAATGAGAAAAAAAGAAAAAAATAATAATTAGTTAAATGACAATTAATGACTTATTCAAGTGTTATTCAAGTGTAAATTATTCAATCAATTCCCCTTTTGACCAATTATTTTCTGCATTGTTCAGCAGATACGCCCAATATGTCCATAGACGACTTGGAAATGTTTGGTGCCAAAAAGGCGTATCTGACGTTTTTTTGCCATATTTTTTTTATTTTAAAATGTTTTAGAACATGTTCATTGTGTTAATATGCCATAAGTTTATTACTTAAATACTCATTCATGTAAGTATGTCTGTGGTTGCAATGTTGTGGTTTAAGGTTTAATAATACAGTTGACTGAAGTGTGGTCAAAATTTTGTCTCCTGTAAAGTTTGTCAAAAGCCACTTACGCCCCTCTGGCTCCAAGCCCTCGACAGTATCATCTGCATATAATTGGATATGACAATCCGAACAGATTTGGGGAAGATCATTAATAAAGATGGAGAAGAGCAACGGCCCTAAAGATGAACCTTGAGGTACGCCTTTTTCCATAAGCATAAAATCTGACTGACTGCCATGACAAGAGACACACTGATGTCGGCTGTGAAGGTACGAGTTGAACCAAAATAAAGAATGTTTTGAGAGACCAATAGCATAGAGTTTGTCAAGGAGGAGATAGTGATCAACCATGTCAAAAGCTGTAGTAAGATCTATAAATATTGCACCTGTATGCATATTATTGTCCATTGAAGAGGATGCATCATTGGTGAGTTTTAGAAGAGCAGTGGTTGTAGAGAAGTTTGGTCTGAACCCAGATTGGTATGGAGATAAGATGGTAAAGTCATTAATATATTGAGAGAGTTGATTTGAAATTAACTAAGGGGACTCCATTACCCGCCACGTTAAGCTAGCGTCGTCAGCCACTGTTTATTGTTTACCTGGGGCCAGAGCTTCCGACATAGAGGCTAATCTTAGGGTGCTGGCATCACGCAGGGCTAAACAGGGAACTCAGGCACACAGCACCACAAGCTACAGCAACATTGTAATTCATGCTGGCGCCAATAATATTCGTCAGAAGCAGTCTGAGATTACAAAAGATAGCCTAGCCAGGACTTTTCAGGCTGCAAGAAAGATGTGTCGGCATCGATTAATTGTCTCTGGTCCCTTACCCCAGCGGGGTAATGATGAGACGTACAGTAGGCTTACAGCTATGAACCGCTGGCTGGCGCGTCACTGTAGGGAGCAGGGATACAGGTTCGTGGATGACTGGCCCTCTTTCTGGGGTCGCCCCCACCTGCTGAGAGCAGACGGCCTTCATCCTACTGGAGTCGGCGCTGTTGATTTGTCTAGCAATATAGACAGGTGTTTGAAGCAGGTTTGACACAAGGGATGTAACACTCAGCAGGTCGCAGGTCTATAGAGAGCCTGCTAGTGTTATTGTTAGTGCTGGTATGGAGTCCACTAGCCTAGTTAACATGGTTGGTCAGGGACATAGCACAGAGTACCAGACTGATAGCTTAGTTCATAACATTGAGACTGTCACCTTCCCTCGCCACTTTTCCATTGAATCATCCTTTAAATGTGTAAATCATAATAATCTAATCCTGATCTCCACCTCTGACAGTGGGGAAATGTCTCAGCAAGCACCTTACACAGTCTTACATAATAAAATACCAAAGCTAATCACTACTGCTTCCCGTCATCCCTTCCTGCACAGGCAGCCAAAACCTACTACTACAAAAAGGTACCTTGTTCCAATTCCTAAATTATCTACCATAAGCTCCACCAAACGGCCGGTCACTGGAAACTGCTCCAGTGAGCTTAAAACCCTCAAATTTGGTTTTATCAATATTACATCACTGTCAACCAAAGCCTTACTGATTAATAATTTGATCACTGAGCATAAGCTGGACATGATTGGTTTATGTGAAACATGGCTGAAACCAAATACCTTTCTGCCATTAAATGAAGCCTCTCCTCTTGACTATAACTACGCCCATGTTGCTCGGGCCTCTAAACAGGGGGGAGGTGTAGCTCTAATCTACAAATCTATTCTCAGCCTAAGCTCCAACCAAGATATTAAATTTACTTCATTTGAGGCTCTGGTTTTAAAACCATCCTCATCAAATAGTAACAGCCTTGTCCAGGGAACAGGCTTCACCTGGTTGTACTGTACAGACCTCTTACACCCAGTTCCTAGAAGAACTTGGTGAATTTATTGCAGATCTTGTGACTCGTTCAGATAAAATCCTAATCATTGGGGATTTCAATATTCACTTAAATAAGCCCTCTGACCCTCTAGGGAAAGCTTTTTTGAGACTTCTTGATATTTCCAACTTTATTCAGCTTGTCCATGAACCCACTCATTCCAGTGGAAACACTCTGGATTTGATAATTTCCCATGGAATAGATGTGTCAGCCCTGAACGTCGCTTCTGTCTCCTCTGCTGTGTCGGACCACTTTCTCATTACATTTGAAGCGTCATTAGCCTGTCCCTATATCAATGACACAAATGTTGTTACTTCTCGTCGTATCAACCCGGCAATCACAGCAACGCTCAGTGATAAAGTGCCCGGGGTCCTGGCTCCCTTTGCGACTGTGACAAAACCTGTGGAAAGCCTCACGAATGAAGTGAATTCCATACTTGTTTCGCTCCTCGATTCTGTGGCACCGGTCTCTACCAGGACAAGACGACCAAAGAAATCTACTCCCTGGTTTACAGACGAAACCCGAGATCTCAAGCAGGCCTGCAGAAAAATGGAACGAGCGTGGCGTAAATCCAAACTGGAGGTTTTTCATCTTGCCTGGCATGATAGTGTACTAAACTATAAGCGTGCTCTAAATACTGCTAGAACTGCATATTTCTCCAGCCTAATAAACAATAATAAACACAATCCTAGATTTCTCTTTAACACTGTGGCTAAACTTACTCAAAAACCACAGTCGGTGAGCTGTGCACCCTTTAATGCAAATGATTTCTTAGATTTCTTTTGCAATAAAATTGATGAGATCAGAATTAAAATTAACTCATCATCTCTGGCTTCCTCGTCAAACCTTGTCAAAAATTGTCCTGCTGCCGATTCTGAGTTAGTCTCAGCTCTAAACACTATTGAAAATATCTCCCTTCAGATACTGTCTAAAATTGTCTCATCCTCTAAACCTACTACCTGCGTCCTGGACCCCTTTCCGGCAAAACTGTTTAAAGAACTATGGCCAGCACTGGGACCTACAATGTTAAATATTGTTAACTCATCTCTCATGACTGGTGTTGTCCCTTCTAGTTTTAAGTCTGCTGTGGTTAAGCCTCTACTTAAGAAACCACACCTCGACCCAGGATCACTAAACAACTATCGACCAGTATCCAACCTTCCCTTCTTCTCGAAAGTCTTAGAAAGAGTCGTGTCCCAACAACTTTCAGGCTACCTACTCAATAATAATCTCCTGGAACCTTTTCAGTCAGCGTACAGAGCCTGTCACTCCACTGAAACCGCCCTTACTAAAGTGGTAAATGACATTCTACTTACCTTAGACTCTAACTCGACCTCAGTGCTCATGTTACTGGATCTCAGCGCTGCATTTGATACTATAGATCATGGCATTCTGTCAGACTGACTTGAAAGTCAATTTGGCATCTCTGGCCTGGCCCTAGCCTGGCTAAAATCGTACCTGTCTGAAAGAACACAATGTGTTTCCTACAATGGTACGTCATCAATTTTTACTGCTGTGAAGTATGGAGTTCCTCAGGGCTCTGTCTTGGGCCCTTTGCTCTTCTCTTTATATATTTCACCTCTCGGCCAAATTATTCGGAGCTATGGAATACATTTCCACTGCTATGCGGACGACACTCAGCTGTACGTGCCCTTAAAAGCTGAGGACAAATCTCAAATCACGAAGCTAGAGACCTGCCTATATGCAGTGAAGAAGTGGATGTCAGAAAACTTCCTGCTCCTAAATTCGGAAAAAACTGAGATGCTGGTCATCGCCCCCGCCAAACAGAGACACCATGTTGATCAGGTGACTGTAACTCTCGACAACTGTGTTATTTCTCAAAGCTCAACCGTCAAGAATCTAGGTGTTACTTTTGATTCTACACTCTCCTTTGATCAGCACATCAAAGAAATTACCAAGATCGCCTTCTACCACCTGCGCAATATAGCTAAAATTAGGTCCTTCCTGTCCACCGCGGACGCAGAGATCCTGATTCATGCCTTTGCTTTCGTCTAGGCTTGATTACTGCAATGCCTTATTTTCAGGTCTTCCACGCGAGAGCACCAAAAGTCTTCAAATGGTTCAGAATGCTGCAGCCAGAGTCTTAAGACGTACAAGAACATTTGATCATATTACACCAATCTTAGCATCTCTGCACTGGCTCCCAGTGCATCTGAGATCAGACTTTAAGGTGCTGCTGATGACATACAAACTGTACACGGCCCCGTCGTACATGTCAGACCTCATTAAACCATATATTCCAACTCGGGCATTACGCTCTCAAAATTCAGGGCTCCTGATGGTTCCCAGGATCAAAAAGCAGTCAGCTGGCTGCAGGGCTTTTTCCTATCGGGCTCGTTTCCTCTGGAATAACCTCCCAGCTGACATCAGACAATCTGGCTCTGTTGACGCCTTTAAATCTAAACTCAAAACTCACTTCTTCGATTTAGCCTTTAATTAGCCCTGATATCAACTGTGAGCTTCTTCAGTGGGTCGGTGTCAGTCTCAATCAGTTCCTATACTACTAGAGTTACACTGTGCTGCCGACGAGAAAACAATCTGTTTATTCTGATAAATACTGCATTTCTCTAACCTTTGTTTTTGTTTTCTGTTCCCACAAGCTGCAAGCTGTGTCACTCTCTATAGCTTTCTCCTCCTCCTCTCTCTCCTACTTCTCTTCCTCCTCCTCCCCTCTTTCTTTCAGGCTCCCTTCTGATGGACCACGGGCCCCTGGGACCATCCACCATTTCCGGGC
The DNA here is from genome assembly GCF_900880675.1 of Sparus aurata. Taxonomy (NCBI): domain Eukaryota; kingdom Metazoa; phylum Chordata; class Actinopteri; order Spariformes; family Sparidae; genus Sparus; species Sparus aurata. The sequence goes on from NC_044193.1 coordinate 1,206,226, forward strand.
TCCTGCTGCCTTGAAATACTGACTGATCTGGATCGTCACATCCCGGGCTCTCCTGGATCATTGCTCTCCTCTGCTTCACTATCTCCTCATATCTTTATTTCTGTAAATCTTGATGCCTCTACCTGTCTATTACTAATGATCTTGTGTGTCCTGCCTTCTTCCAGGTCAGCATGGTGGACAGGAGGTCGTCTGGCTCGGGCTCCACTTGGTGATGCCTCGTCCTGCTCGGTCGTCTCCTGGTTCCACTAACATTGCATAACTTGTATCAGATCTTCTGTCGATGTACCTGTAAACTGTGAATTGTTGCTCTTTTCTGTACACGCAACATCTATTGCATGTCTGTCCGTCCTGGAAGAGGGATCCCTCCTCTGTGGCTCTTCCTGAGGTTTCTTCCATTGTTTTTTTTACCCTGTTAAAAGGTTTTTTTTCCATCAACATGTGAAGTTTTTCCTCACTCGAATCGAGGGTCTAAGGACAGAGGATGTTGTTCACTGTACAGATTGTGAAGCCCACTGAGGCAATGTGATTGTGATTTTGGGCTATATGAATAAAATTGATTTGATTTGATTTGATTTGAAACTTTTCAAACACTTTAGTTATACTGTTATTAATGGAAATAGGTCCAAAGTTATTAAGATCAAGAGGATCACCACCTTTATGCAAAGGGGTAACTCTGGCACATTTCCAACTTGATGGGATTTCATAAGTAGAAAAAGACAAATTCAATAAATCAGACAGGATATGCCAGAACGTGAGAAGCAAGTTTGATGAACTAAATCTCATAGCCATCTGGGCAAGCACCGCTGCCTGAGCTTAAATCACAAATAACTTGCTGAACATTGGGCGAATTCTTCTAAAAGAGAAGGAGCTGCCACATATGGAGTCATTCAATGGAACACCAGAGTAGAGAAAAACAGACAATTGTACTGCAGACAGAGGAGAAATGCTGGTTGAAAGCATTAGCAATTACAGAAGGTTCACTAACAACCTGATTGTTAACTCTGATATGAGAAGTAGCACTTTTAGTGGGTTTATTGATTATACTGTTGCTTCTGTTCCAAAACTGTTCAGGGTTATTAAAATCATTGACTAGACAGTCTTTATAATAAGATTTAGTATTTCTTGTTTTGGTTGTAAATATATTCCTTAAATGTTTATATGCATTCCAATCAGCAGAATCCTTTGTAAGGCGACATTATTCCCAAGCTTTATCTCTCTGTTTAAAGAGACTTATAAGATCACCATTAATACAAGGTAAATGTCTACCCTTAACCTTAATTCATGTCTAAGGGGCATGTTGATTGATAACATTAATAAACTCAGTGTAAAAAAAATGCCAAGCATCTTCAACAAAAGGTATTAACCAGGCCCGGAGTGGCTAACCGGGAGGATCAGGACAATTCCCAGTGGGCCGGTCTAACTTTTGGGCCGCGAGGGCCGGTGTTCAATTATTATTTTTATTTATTTATTTATTTTGGGCCGGTGTTCAGTCATGGCACTGTGTGGATATTACGTTTATGCTGTTACCGCTGTCAGACTGTCCCACTGGCAGTTCTTTTTTTCTTCTTTCTTTTGTTTTTTTTTTGTGTTCTTTGCAGACGCAGCCTGACGTAACACGACGGTGCACGCTGCACACTGTCAGTGGTGTTTGTAGCCTGGCTCCAGTGTCAGGATCTGGGGCCAGGGACTCAAACGCAGACTAGAGTTAGTTGGTAACACGTGTAGTTTATTGAATGCACAAAAACAATAGTGGTGACGCGGCTGGTATCCTTCGTGGCGCCGGGAGTGGTGGTGTGACTCAGGCTCAGGCTCAGGCTTGTAGTCGGTGGTGCTGGCAGGTTAGGTGCTCCTCCAAGACATCGAGGGTGGTGGTGTGACTCAAGCTCCGGTTTCAGGTTTGTGGTCGGCAGTGCTGGCAGGTGACAGGGTTCAGGCTCTGGACTGGTGGTCTGTGACGAGGCAGAGAACAGGTAAGCAGAGGATTTCGAAAACACAAGAACTAGTTCAGATGCGGCTGGCGTTTTCTCACAGTGACTGATACAACGATCCGGCGAGGTCTGGAACGTTGGTCTGGGTATAAATAGGTGCGCTGATAAGGTTGATGAGCTGCAGGTGTGCTGACCGGAGCTCCAGCACCCACGCCCACCAGCGGCTTCCAGTGGGAGAGAGAGGAAGAGCAAAACACAGAGACATACACCAAACCAAACACACCAAGCACACAAAAGGAAGCAAAGGAAGACAAAACATCACAAACATACACACACTGAGCAGGAGGCCCTGATTATGGCCTGCGGGACGTGACATCCAGCCCCAGAAGTGCAAGGGTGTTTGCAAAATGCTAAATAAAAAGAGCAAGGTTGGCGCAGAAAAAGTGAGAATTAAAAAGAGAAATGCAATGGAGACAGCTGCAGCCAAATGTGCAAAAATCTGCAGCTTTTGCAATTTAACAAGCTCATGTTCTGAAACGACCAATGAAGATGATGAAACGGGTAAGAAGGTAGGATGTTAAACAAAAGGCAACTTTACCTGCTCCGTTCAAGTTAATTAACTAGCCTATTAAGTCAATGAATTGCATGGCATTGTAACATATAGCCTTGTCCAACCTAACGTAACCTAACGTTACATAATTTAATAGTATGATGCGACGCCACATAACTGGGAAAATGTGTCTTGTAGCCCCTCATATGCACCAAGCACCAGCCATGAGCCCACCACAGGTCCAGAGTGGGCAGGTAGGATTTCTCATTGAGTGAATATTATTAGAATTAATATAATAAGGAGTATGGTGTAGACCTGCTCTATATGATAAAAACTCAAACACGAAATATAATGGAATGGTCACTGAAACAATCAGATAATACACCAGATTTTACAGTTCTATCTGGATGGGTGACAAGAATCCAATCCAACAGAGACTTGGACCTGTAATCAACTCTAGAAGGTTCACATATGAGCTGCGTTAAGTTCATACTGCCAAGTAAATTTTGATAATTAAGAGATGAGCGATCTAACCAATTACTGTTAAAGTCACCCAATATAATAATTTCATTTGGACGATCTAAGGAGTTATTAGTGGACAAAATACACTTTGTAGATTACAGCGACCACAACACACCCGGCTGTGAAGTCACTGAAATCCACATTTATAATATTTTGCATCCCTTACCGGATCATTAGTGATATTGATCCACTGTACACATTTGAGATCTGGAAAGATTTCTGCAGACAGTATTACATTGTGTAGCTCTGTCCTCTGCTGGTGTGAGCGCAGCAGAACTCGGGGATCAATAAAGTATTTCTGAGTCATTTCCATCAGTTCCAATTCTGCTATTGCGCAAATCAAATTTGGTTCAACTGAGCACCAATTATCCCTATATGTGGAGGACCTCTTGTTATACAAAACTGACCAACTAAACATCTCAGCTTACAAATATTACATAATAAATATATAAAGATAATTACATAAAATTGCTGGAACAATGTGGTCACGTCCACTGAATGTGTTTATATCTCTGACAAACTGAGGTTGTTCTTCTAACAGTCTGACAACATCACAGAAACCATTCCTCCAGAGACTTTAGTTCAGTAATAACATCCTTTAGTCCTGTTCAGGAGAAGTCCCACCCTGAAATCTCCAGAGGTAACTTTTTACAGTTTCCTCATCTAGATTGTTCAGTCATGACTTTGGATATAAAGTCTTCTGGTGGTTCCTTGAAGTAAACTCTAAAACTCTAACTTGTGTTTCCACCATTGTCCTCTTGCAATATCTTTCTTTAGACTTTAGAGTGAGACGAGACGGAAGGATCTTATTATTTAACATGAAGCTCTCTGGGGATATGGTTTCTGTGATGTTGTCCCAATGTTGGAATAACAACCTCAGCCAGTCAAAGACAGGCCCTGCGACTGAGATCTAAAAAGTTTCTGTAAGTATGAATCATTTACACACCAAAACCAGGTTTAAAAGTACTTGAATTTCTCTTTAATGATTTTGGATCATTTACAGACTCCCTAAAGTCCTGAAAAGTTTTTCCAACCGCAAGTTTTTTAAAGAGCGTTACATTCACAAAAAAAGAGCTAATTATGTTGGTTGTTTCCAGACGTATTTTTTCTGTCTGTGTTTTTACCCACAATTCTGTCATGTTGTATGACTGCTAAAATGACCTTAACAAACACTTTCAGTTGCAACCGCTGAATCTCATTATCACTGCTGTACAGTCTGAAAAGTAAGTCAAGTACTTGTAATACAGTAGTCTGCGGCTACTCAACTTTAGATTCATTTTTTATTGTGTTTTCATACAAATGTAAAAATAAATTATTGACATCATGATATTATAAGTCTTTTTGCTTTCAAAAGAAAAGTTGTAGTATTTCAAGGAAAACGTAGATAGTTTTGAGACATTTTACAGTTTTACACATTGAGAATCAAAAGATTCAGGACAGTAATGTTCTCAGTCATGAGGTGTTGATGCTGCATGTGCAATATGTGGCCAAAAATAAATAGCAGCAGTTGGTGTTTCTTGTCTCAACAAACTCAAGTCCACTTGTGTGTATAGCTTAAAAAACATGGTGCTGTAGTTAAAGAGTCAAATAAAGCTGAGGAGCTTTAAAGTGCTGACTGCAGTGACTCTAATGTATAAATAAGGACTACAAGTATGTCTGCTCGTCCATCCATCAACAGGAAATGACATCATCAGCATGATTCATTTTAACTATTGAATGATGGCAAAATTTAAAACAAAATGACCCCTTTCATGACCTCTTTGTGGAAGATGAGCTCAGTATTTTATGATATAAAAGAAATGTTTTACTGTAACCTAGGGGCAGCCTATGTTGTTGTTTTATTTCAGAAGAATGCAGACTGAAGACAAGATAGTTGGGCAGGTTGCAGCAAAACACATATCAAGAATTCACAACAGCGTCAGTGATAAGCTCTCTAACAGGGAGGTTTGCAACAGGATCACTGCCACAAATACATGGCCATTTGTTATTTTACTTGTCATATATACTATATATGATCAATGTGTGTGTGGTTGAGATCAGTGTGACATTGTGTTTGTCACATCCAGCCCTTACAACCCGCAAAGAAAAGAGCATACATGGTCAACAGGCTGTTCAAAGCACAAAATGCATCATGTATTACTGCGAAAATGAGTTTGAGAAACACTTGAAAGTTGCAACCAATGAAATTCATTATCACTACTGTAGAGTCTACTAAGAAATAAAATACATGGGTCTTGGATGGATGCATCTGTTCTGAAATGTGTTGTTTTTCATCATTGTAATCATCTGATCTGATCTCACTACGAAATGATGCCAAAAGTAAAAAACTAAATGTTTAAACTTTAAATTACAACATATCTACATTTCTGCTGACAGTCATCCTTCTACAACGTGTGAAGGATGAGGTCAGTATTTCCTTTGATATGTAATAAAGTGTTCAGGTTTTATTACATAAAGCACACAGAGCGTTAATCATAAAGCAATGAGGAAATGAGGGCTGGGCGTGTTGCAGCAGCAAAGGCGTCTCTTCCTGTTTTTCAGAGGCGACCAGCAGCAGAAACCAGCAGATGCAAACATGGCACCAAACATGAAGGGCGTCTTCCCAAAGTTTGCTCTCCAACAACTCGGCCCCTACATCGCATTCATTGTGATTTTTGTTTACAATGTTGTGCTCGGCTATGATTTGCAGTGCTCATGTGATAAAGTATATATATCCTGCGTCTTATACATGATTTTGCCAATTTTGATCCTATTATTTTTACAACTCTGGATGGACAAGACATTTCAGAGAGTCTGCAAATACACATGTGTATGCACATGTGGAGGACAAGCTGGTGTAGAAGGAGCCGGTGGAGAACAAGCTGGTGTAGAAGGAGCCGGTGGAGAACAAGCTGGTGTAGAAGGAGCCGGTGGAGGACAAGCTGGTGTAGAAGGAGCCAGTGGAGGATGCTGGGATTCCTGTAAAAGATGCTGTAGAAGATGCTGGGATTACTGTAAAAGATGCTGTAGAAGATGCTGGGATTACTGTAAAAGATGCTGTACATGCTGTTGCAGATGCACATTTTGCCTTGTTTTGTGGAAACACCTATTCAAGGCAGCTTTCATCAGTGCGCTCTGGGTTGTATCTGTGTTCATCGATGGAGACTGGTACGTTTGCTGTAAGAATTATAATTCAGATCATCAAGACTTGGCCTGCAGAGAGAAAGAGAAGAACATCACACTGGAGGAAAGAAAACTCATCGCTGAACTTAAAAGCAAATCTTTGGTGAGTTTTTCCTTCTATAAATCAGTTTCTGTTTCTCTGCTGTTTCACTGTTACTTTATCACATCAGCCTGTTTATTATCTGTAAACTGTATAATAACTTTACTGGCTGATGATGTTATCATTTTATTCTGTTTATTATCTTCAGATCGTGAGAATTATTGAAAAAGTCTCCAGATGATGTGATAATAAATGTGATAGTGAAAATGAACATTTTCCTCATGAGATAATTATTTTATTTCCTTCAGCTTGTCTTCATTTAATGAGCAGAGCAGCATCTTCACAGGAAGGTGTTCACACAGTGTGTTTACAGAACATTTGATGAGGTGGATTATATACAGCCACTCATTTTGTAGTTGAATATGAAATGTTATGCCCGATGTGCTCAGGAGTGATGTTCAATGACTCCATGTTTTTCAGGTAATCGGTCTGGGGACCCTCTGTGGCCTTGTTGCAGTTGCCTTACTATTAGTGTTAAGATGCTTTTGCAAAGATTCAGATTGTTGCAAAAAATCAGGTTGTTGCAAAAACTTAGGTTGTTGCAAAAAATCAGATTGTTGCAAAAAATCAGGTTGTTGCAAAAAATCAGATTGTTGCAACAAAGAAAATTTTTATTATGAATTGATTGTAGAAGAGGAGGAAGATGTTCTGAAAGAGATTCTGACAACAGCAGCAAAAGAAAATTTTACTAAAGGAATCAAAGACAAATTAAGCAATGATCCATGGACAGAATGTTTCGATGTGGCTGAACAACTGATTGACAACGAGACTAAACCTCGCGGAGCAGATAGTCAGGTAATGAACCAGCTTCACATGTATTTGTCATCTTTGTGTGATTTGTTAGCAGCTAACTGTGTTATCTGTGTCACTGTTGATCTTTTAAATATTAAATATTTGTATCAGACATTCTGTTTATGTAACTTGTAAACTGTGATTTGTTGCTGTTTTCTGTACACGCAACATCTATTGCATGTCTGTCCGTCCTGGAAGGGGGATCCTCCTGTGTGCCTCTTTCTGAGGTTTCTTCCATTGTTTTTTTTGTTTTGTTTTTTTTACCCTGTGAAAAGGTTTTTTTTCTTTCAACATGTGAAGTTTTTCCTCACTCAAATCAAGGGTCTAAGGACAGAGGATATTGTTCACTGTACAGATTGTAAAGCCCATTGTTTTGATTCTATTTGAAGAATACAAAATAGACAAACATTGAGGAAGTGACAATTTTATGTTTTATGTTTGATTTAGATTATTTTTTTTCTTTTTTCAGACCACACAGCTGCTTAAATTAAAGTATGATAAATCATTTATCCTTTGGTCTTTGATTGGTCTAATGTCATATTCTAATATTTGAGATGAGGATTCTGGTAGCTCAGTGGGTAGAGTTGCTGGACTAGTGATCACAGGGTCGCTGGTTCAAATTCCAGCTCCCCTGGGTCGGAACTGAGTTATGTTGAAGTATCCTTGAGCAAGTTACTGAACCCCAAAATTGCTCCTGATATGCGCCTCATATGATATGCACCAAGTGTGGCAGGCACCGCCATCAGTGAGGGTCCTGCAATGAGCTGGTGACTCATTCAGACAGTGTACCCTTTGCCCATAGTCGTCTGGATTTGGGCACCGTAACCCCCGCGACCCCTTAGAGGGGAAAAAGCGGTAACATCATAGGCGGCGCTATTAGGAGGCTAGTCACAGAAAAAAAAAAAAAGAAATCCCCAAATAAAATCATTATTTTTATTTTTTATTTTAAGACGTGGTTAAAGAGACATAAAAACGCATACTTTCAAGGTATTATTTATTATTATTATTATTATTTTTAATTATTAGGCTATATGAAAGATTTATTTGATAGGCTCAGTCTACCTGCGTCATTCCTTACGTAAGCAGCGTAGGAGCTAACGGTTTAGCCTCGCTAGAGGACGGCATAAAGAGAAAGCAACCCGGGAAAAGCGACATTAGATAAAATGACCGACTGCACCCTTCAAACCCCTCCAGAGCTACCTCCCCCGCGACACCGGCCTCGGTGCAGACACCTGCCGCCTTTCTGTAGACTCCGGCCGCCCTCCAGACACCTGTTGCGCCGGGTCTGCAATTGGATGAGGAAAACGATGGCTCAGCAGAAACTGAACTTTCTTTCGCTTCTCTACCGTTACATCAAGAGTGACATTACAAAGAGGGTTAAACCTGAGGATATTGTTGACAAATACGACACAAACGGTGACTGTTGCTTCATTAAGCTAAGAAAATTAATTGATTAGGCTACTACCGTAAAATACCAAATAATAGCTGGGGCCTTTATTTGTTTCAATCACTTAACAGACCAGGCATTTATTTTGGACCAGGATTTCCAGCAATTCGGGTCAGATGATTAATTCCTCCCTCTCAATAATCCGAGATGAAAATGTCACAAACTTCGCCAGCTTCTCTGAATTCTCTGGCATCCTTCTGGGCAATAGTTGTCTTCTGCAAGTGAAGTTGTTGTGGCGGAGGAAACGATTCAGCCAACCAGCACTCGCTGCAAACTCCTCATCTCTGCTGTCACTCACGGTGGCGGACATTTGTTTCTCCCTGATCATTTTGCGGGGCACTCTCTCGTGTTGTGCCCGTTTGCTGATCACCCATCCCCGCATGTTTATCTCAGGCTCCTCGCTAGCCTTCTTCCTCCCTCCAGCAGGCAGCCTGGTCCTGCTGCTGTCCTCCTCAGACAGACGCTGAAGCTCAGTTCGATTTTTTCGCCAATCTCTCACTTTCTTGGGGTCGACAGAGAAATCTCTAGCGGCTGCTTCTCCCGAGTTTTCCTTTGCATATTTTAAGACAGAAAGTTTTAATTTCAAGTTGTACTTTTCATTGTTTTGCTGCACCGGAGCCATGGTGATCATCAGTGTGATACTGACTGACAGAAAGCAGCACAACACGTGAAAAAGGCGAAGAAGAAAAAGTGTCAGTGGTCACATCTTCTTCCTTGATTTAAAAAGATAATAATTAGTATTAAAAAAAAAAAAAAAGGTAATAATAATTAGTAATTACTTCTGGGCTACAACAGCAAAATGAATAGAGAATTAATGGAATTATTCAGCCGCAACATCTCAGTTTGATGGCCTATGTATCTGCCTGACTGAGTTTAAAGGTGTTTGTTTTGTTTTTTTCTCCCGTAGCTTCCCCATATGTCCTGCCCTAGCGCCGCCTATGGGTAACATCCCTGTGACCCTCACAGAAAAAACGGAACAAATTACTTTCCCATCACAGCTAGTGTTACATATTCTATTTTATTTAGATGTGTCTGTACTGTTGGAGGGTTATATTAATTTATTCCAACTAAACACACTGACTGCATGTTTTATTACAGAATCATCATATTAATAATCCTGTATTCTGGCTGGGCCTCATGTTCTGTCATCATAACGAGGCTGATCTGTGATCTGTACAGAGGCCACTAGAGGTCGCTCTCCATCAGACACAAGTCTTTTATCAGGAGGAGCTGACTGACTTCAGATCAGAGGAGACCTCAAATATAAAGTTTAACCTGTGAACACTGACTCAGTCCTCTGCAGCAGCTGCAGCTCTGAGCTCTGCTGAGAAAAACGACAGAAACAACAGTTACAGTATCATTGCTTTAAACACATTTTCTCCATGACCATGTTATCAGCTCCCTGAGAGGAAAACATGGACATTTTAACAATAATTACACCTCTAGTCCTCCACCATCTTTTCAGTGCTTTGTGCAAAATCTGTACAACAGTTAAATCTGTTCAACACATTTTTATTTACTCACAGGATTAATTGTTAAACTTTGACTGATTTTCACTGTTTAAATTCTTTGCAGGAGAGAAATCTTAAACTGGAACAATTGAAGCTGGAGGTAAATCTGTCTGTCTGTCTCACCTGGAGTTTTAGTATTTTTCTAGTTTTTTCTATTTAAATAAAGACGTAGTTATCTAGTTCATCACAGCTCTGCTGGACACTCTCTTGTTTAGTTGTTGTGTTAATGAGCTGGTGAACAATGAATTTCTGTTCTATTATTGTTGAAGTTACATCTTTACAATCAAAGCTTCTCAGATTATGTTCCTGTGATTTCACGTGTTCTCGTTTCCTTTCTGACTCTGTGAAACTCTTTGTAGGTGAAAAGACTTCGTGCTGAAGTACAGAAGCTGGAGGTAAATCCATCCATGATGAGAGTTTCAGAGAAATCTGTTCTGTGAAAAAATCTAAAACTGTAGTTTTTCATCCATCAGATGAATGTATAATTAAGATTTTGTTGGACTGATTGATGAGGAAATGAAGAATTTACAGAATCTCAACGTGCGTTTGATTGGCTGATCTTGTTGATCATCACACCTGTTTTCTAGTGTTACTGTGTCCTGATTGGAGGACACTTACAGACTCAGCTACTATAGGAGGTGTAGACAGTTGTGTTGTTACATTGTTTGAACACACTGTGTTGCCGTACCTGGCAAGAGTCTCACGATAGTTTATAACGAGACTGGAGTGGCGGTGCTTCAGGAAGTTGTTGTACACATGGTGGCTGTACCTACGTCTGCCTGCAGGCTCATACCGTTATGAATAAACGCCGTTCAACATTTTACATGACTCCCAGTCATTAAACAACATGGTGTCAGAAGTGGGATGCCACTCAGCGTGACATTCCCCGGACAACTCTCCGGAGCCGGCGGAGACGGTAAACAGCAAAAGTTCAAGCCGTGCTAAGCTAGCAAGTGAACAATGGCGGACGGATTCCGACGTCCAGACCCTCTCGTTTTCGATGGAAATGTGGCAGAGAACTGGCGCAAGTTTGAACGAGAATATGAAATATTCATTGCTGCCGCACATAGTGATAAACCTGCCAAAACCAGAGCCTACATACTCCTCAATCTGGCGGGACCCGAAGCTATTGAGAGAGAGCGGTCATTCACATATGCACCTGCGGTCATGTCGGAGCAGAACGACGTCATAACACCGGCAGAGTCCAGAGAGGATCCCGAATGCCTAAAGAAGAAGTTTAAGGAGATCTGCAGCCCAGAGACTAACGTGATAATGGAAAGGCATAACTTCAATACCAGGTACCAAAAACCCGGTGAAACAATTGAGGCATATGTGAGTACATTAAAAAGCCAGGCAAAAACCTGCAACTTTGGAGCATTGCAGGACGAGCTCATCCGAGACAGACTTGTTTGTGGAATTAACAGTGACAGTGTAAGACGTGCCTTACTCAAGGAGACTAACCTCACACTAGTAAAAGCAATACGCATCTGTCAGATAAGCGAGCTCACTGAACAACACAGTAAAGCCCTCTGTGCACCAAAGCATGCAACTACTGCCAGTGTGGATGCCGTGCAAATAAAGCGCAGTGGCAAATTCAAGGGCAAAATGAAACATGACATGAAGCACGAAAATTCATCAGCAATCATTTCAAGATGCAAAAATTGTGGTGGCACTCATCCAGCCAAACGAGAACAATGCCCAGCTTTTGGACAGGTGTGTCACAAGTGCAAGAAACAGAATCACTTCAAAAAGCAATGCAGATCATCAAGACATGACACATTCAGCAAGCAAGTAAATCAGTTGGCAACTGAAACAGATTCTGACAGTGAGGATACATTCACTATTGAAGGCTTATCACTACATGATGAAAGTGATATGAACCCAGTACAAGCTAACAAGAAGGAAGGACATTGCACTGTGATGGTGAACAACAAATCCCTCAAGCTAAAAGTAGACACTGGGGCTAAATGTAATGTAATTTCAGCAGACACCCTCAAAGTCATAAGGCACATTGAATCGTTGTACAAGCCACACAAGCAAGTTAAACTAGTTGCTTTTGGAGGAGCCATGATCAACCCGATCGGTGCAGTGAATTTACAATGCATGCTAAATGAGCAGTCATACGACCTGCAATTTCAGGTTGTGAAAGAAAATGTACATTCCATTCTAGGCCTAAAGGATAGCCTAAAGATGAAATTGGTCACTTTCAGTAAAGAAGTACACCACATAGACACTGCCCAGCAACAAGCTCTGTCTGAGAGAGTGTTTGAGGACTACGCAGATCTATTTAAAGATGAAGTTGGTGACCTACCTGTGACCTACTCAATGAAAATAGATCCAAACGTGGCACCTGTAGTTAACCCCCCACAGCGCATCCCTGTGGCGATGCAAGGAAAAGTGGAAAAAGAGCTCCAGAGAATGCAAACATTAGGAGTAATTGAACCCGTGGAAGATCCTACAGAATGGGTTTCAAACATGGTTGCCACACACAAAAAAGAGACTGATGACGTACGCATCTGCATAGACCCGAGAGACCTAAACAAGGCACTGATGCGCCCTCACCATCCCATGCGCACAGTAGAGGAGGTCGCAGCACAAATGTCAGGCGCCACCGTCTTCTCAGTCCTGGATGCTAAAAGCTCCTTCTGGCAAATCAAGCTGGACGAGACCTCATCCATTCACACTACCTTCACAACCCCCTTTGGCAGATTCAAGTTCCTGAGGATGCCTTTTGGCATTAACACTGCCTCTGAAGTCTTCCAGAGAGCCATGGAACAAATATTTGCTGGATATCCATGTGCAATAATTGTGGATGACATCATCGTTGGTGGCAATGGAGTAGAGGAACATGACAAAAACTTGAAGAAGGTGCTCGACCGAGCCAGACAAGTAAAGCTCAGGCTTAATCCAAAAAAGTGCAAGTTCAGGCTCAGAGAGGTGAGCTATGTTGGACATGTGTTTACAGACAAAGGTCTTAAGGCTGATCCAACAAAAATCACAGCAATCAGTGAAATGCCACCCCCAGAGGACAAGACAGCTCTCCAACGCTTCCTTGGAATGGTCAACTATCTGGGGAAATTCATTCCCAACCTGAGTGAACTGTCAACACCACTACGCCAGCTGCTACATAAGGAGGTAGTGTGGAACTGGACACAACATCAGCAAGAAACTTTTGACAAGCTCAAGGCATGCATCACCAGTCCACCTGTGCTTCATTATTACGACATGCAAAAAGCAGTGACTCTCACCTGTGATGCATCACAACATGGTCTGGGAGCTGCCTGCCTGCAGGATGGCGAACCTGTGGCATATGCATCACGCACAGTGACCCAAACAGAGGTTAGATATGCACAGATAGAGAAGGAGTTACTAGCTGTGGTCTTCGCATGTTACAAGTTCTATGACTATATCTATGGTAAACCAGTTGTGATTGAAACTGACCACCAGCCTCTGGTTACAATTCATAACAAATCCTTTCACACAGTCCCAGCACGCCTGCAACGCATGATGCTAAGACTGCAAAAATTCAACCTGACTTTCATCTACAAGAAGGGGAAGCACCTCTACCTGGCTGACACCCTTTCACGTGCACCAAGGCGCAACATCTCTCCTCAAAAAGAGGAGCAGCATGAGTTTGAAGTGATGGCAGTTCAGCTGATCTCCCCACAGCGGCTCGAGGAACTCAGGAAACACACAGCTGAGGACACAATCCTCCAAACACTCTCTAACTTCATTCAGAATGGATGGCCAAGACGTTCATGTAGCATTCCTGCACAGGTGAGACCATTCTTTGGTTTCCGTGATGAACTCTGTGTTGAAAACAACATCATCATGAGAGGATGCAGAGCAGTCATTCCCGCATCCCTACATTCTGAATATCTCAAAGCATTGCATAAAGGGCACCCAGGCATTGAGAGCACAAAGAGGAGGGCAAGGGAAAGTGTGTTCTGGCTGTCACTAAATGAGGACATTGAGACCACTACTCAGGCTACAGCATCTGTAACAGCCTGAAACCTCACCAACAAAAAGAACCACTAAAACTACATGCAATTCCCGACCTGCCATGGTCTATTGTTGCTACAGACATATTTGAATGGAACAACCAACATTATCTTGTGCTTGTTGACTCATACTCCGGATGGTTTGAAATCGACCAGCTCAACAGTTTATCATCCCTAGGTGTAATCAACAAGTTAAAACGGCACTTCTCGACTCATGGCATACCACAGAAGCTGTACTCAGATAATGGCACCCAGTTTAAGAGCCAAACCTTCTGCGACTTTGCCAGATCTTGGAACTTTCTGCACGTGACCAGTAGTCCTGAATACCCTCAGTCCAATGGTCTCAGCGAAAGAGCAGTGAGGAGTGCGAAAAAACTGTTAGAGACAACAAACCGAGACGGAACAGACTTCTATTTGAACCTGCTGAACCTAAGGAACATGCCACGGGACAAGATCCTGGGTTCACCTGCACAGAGACTTTTATCCAGACGAACTCGAACAACTCTGCCTATCAGCAAACAGATGTTAGAGCCAGCTGCAAAAACAACAGCCTGAATTGTTAATACATCCTATTTCGTATTCTGTCCTATAACTTTACCTTCTCTTACATTATTTTGGTTAAGGACCACAACTAAAGAAGGGGGATGTAGACAGTTGTGTTGTTACATTGTTTGAACACACTGTGTTGCCGTACCTGGCAAGAGTCTCACGATAGTTTATAACGAGACTGGAGTGGCGGTGCTTCAGGAAGTTGTTGTACACATGGTGGCTGTACCTACGTCTGCCTGCAGGCTCATACCGTTATGAATAAACGCCGTTCAACATTTAACATGACTCCCAGTCATTAAACAACAGGAGGGTTATAATGTTGTTGTCCCACTGATACAAACTGCATCTGTCTTTGTCTTTTGTCTTCATCAGCCCGACACTGCAGCAACAGGAGGAACATCTGGAAGAACATCACAGGTATTTGTACAATTTCTACAAGTCACCATTTAAGTTGAGTGACTGAAATCCTCATCATCCTATTCAAAGGCTGCAACAGGCGACTCATCGAACCGGGGTGAAGTTAGTTTTAGGTTGGATATTCAGCAGATCTTCACTCGGGTCCAGCCGAGACTTTACTGAGGTTCTCCCGGTGTCAGCAGCAGGGGGACAGTCAGCTCACCTCCAGAGCCTCGCGCTGAATCACTGGAGACTGATTTAGGGACCGTCATTAAATTACTTAGCATAAATATATTAATACAAAATAATTACAGTTTTTTCGATATCTTCCATGTCATGTGATCCAGTGACTCCACACCAGCAGCAGATTGTACTAGTAAACTGGACGAATGAGACACACCTCTTTTTATTGTATTTTAGTGCTTCCTCTATTTTACATAAATATTAATATGCAGAAATTATGATTTTTTTCTCAAAAGCTTCCACGTCATGTGGCTGACTGACTGGCTGCAGCGCCGTCGGACTGCGCGCTCACCTGTTACTTGCATGTCATGATGTCCAGTGGGTGGCGCTATGGATATTAAACCGTATTAATGCACAGATATATTCAGGACATCTCCCTCTATATTCCTGAGAAATTTGGTGGAGATGGGAAATTGTATGTTAAATTTATACGGACTTGATGGTTCACGACGAAGGAGAAAATGGTCTCCACTGTCACGCCCACCAGGTATGATGTAGCCAAAAGCTTTGAACAACTTTTGATCTTCAAGGCATGAGGATGATACTTAGTGAATGTGAAGACTGTGGTGTTTAAGCTGTAGGAGGAGATCATTTTTGAACGAGGCATGGAAAAGTGTATCTTGTGCATCTTGTCATTAGACACATGCATACCGAATTTCAGTCTTGTAAGTGCATGTAGGAAGTGTGATTGACTGAGATGAAACTTACTTCCTGTGTCCAGTGGGTGGCGCTATGGATATGATACAGTTTTGATGCACAGATATATTCAGGACGACTCCCTCTACATTCCTCAGATATTTGGCCGAGATAGGAAATTGTATGAAGAAGTTATGAGGACTTGATGTTTCACGACGAAGGATTTAAATGGGTGGCACCACCACGGCCAGCAGGTATGACGCAGGAGAAAGATTTTCCTAGCGTGTCTTTGGCATGGTCCGAGGAGTATACTGACCAAGTCTGTGGTGGAGGAGGAGGTGAAAGTCTGAGGTACGCAAGTATTTCAAAATGGCTGCCAAAAACAAAATGGCCGACTTAGTATTGATGTGTAGAAGTATTCAGGGCGACACCGTCTACATCCCTGAGAAATTTGGTGGAGATGGGAAGTTGTATGTAGAAGTTAGAGGGACTTGATGCTTTACAGCAAAGGAAAAAAATGTGTGACAAATCAAAAAAATGTTGAGGTTTTATTGAAAATCTGTACAACAGTTGAATCTGTTCAACACATTTTTATTTACTCACAGCATTAATTGTTAAAATTTGACTGATTTTCACAAATTGGAAATCTTTGCAGGAGAGAAATCCTGAACTGGAACAACTGAAGCTGGAGGTAAATCTGTCTGTCTGTCTGTCTCACCTGGAGTTTTAGTATATTTCTTGTTTCTTCCATTTAAATAAAGTCGTAGTTATCTAGTTCATCACAGCTCTGCTGGACACTCTCTTGTTTAGTTGTTGTATTAATGAGCTGGTGAACAATGAATTTCTGTTCTATTATTGTTGAAGTTACATCTTTACAATCAAAGCTTCTCAGATTATGTTCTTGTGATTTCACGTGTTCTCGTTTCCTTTTTTTTGACTCTGTGAAACTCGTTGCAGGTGAAAGAACTTAATACTGAAGTACAGAAGCTGGAGGTAAATCCATCCATGAGGAGAGTTTCAGACAAAACTGTTCTGTGAAAAAATCTAAAACTGTAGTTTTTCAACCATCAGATGAATGTATAATTAAGATTTTGTTGGACTGATTGATGAGGAAATGAAGAATTCACAGAATCTCAATGTGCGTCTGATTGGCTGATCTTGTTGATCATCACGCCTGTTTTCTAGTGTTACTGTCTCCTGATTGGACGACACTTACAGACTCAGCTACTATAGGAGGGTTATAATGTTGTTGTCCCACTGATACAAACTGCATGTGTCTTTGTCATTTGTCTTCATCAGCCCGAAACTCCAGCAGGAGGGGGAACAGGAGGACCATCAGGAGGACCATCACAGGTGTGTTTGTGTGTTAATGAGTCAGTAATTAGTAATCTCATCATAATATCTGTTCAGCTGACCATCAGTCTGTTTATTAGCAGCTTCCTTCATGTTGAGAAGAACTGTGAGAAGTAGATGATGTGAGACAGAACACAAGGGAAACAACAGCTTCTTCACTTTTATGTCATCCAGATTCTTGTTTTCTTTTTTCTTTCTGAAAACTAAACTTTGACTCACTGTTTGAAACTGTTTGCAGGGGGAAGCTATTGAACTTCAAACAGTGAATACAGAGGTGAGTCTGTCTGTCTGTTTGTGTGTGAATTCAGACCACAATGTGGTTGGTGTGCTGCTTAAATACAAGTATGATGAATCCTTTGGTCCTTGATTGGTTTAATGTCATATTCTAATATTTGAGATGCTGGATTTCTGTAAGTTGTAGTCAGCAAGATTAAAATAAAAAAGGTTTGAAATATATTTAATTTTACGAGTAATGAATCTAGAATAAACGTTTCATTTTTTGAATTAAGTTAAAGAAAAACAAATGACTTTTTGTATCTGTACAAACAGCTGGAGGAGGGTTATATTATTTTATTCCAACTAAATACACTGACTGCATGTTTTATTACAGAATCATAATATTGATTAAAACGGCAAGCAGTGATGAACGGGCCCTCGCAGTCCACTCGCATGTTGGGGCATGCTGCCGTCCAAACGCGCTGCGGCTGAAGCCCCATTGCTTGGTCATTGTTTACAGAGGCGGCAACTGTGCACGCGGGGGTGGAATATCAGCCTCTTCTCCCAACATGTACATCTGACTATGTTTGTCATCACTGCACATAAATGAGTGTAAAATAATGCTTGCCTTCTTTCAAACATGTACAGTGCTCAGCGTAAATGAGTACACCCCCTTTGAAAAGTACCATTTTAGACAATATCTCAATGAACACAAAAACAATTTCCAAAATGTTGGATATATTTTTTTTTTTATATAACATCTGATAAACTTATAACATGAAACTAAGGTCAATAACATAACTCAGATTACACATTTTTCAGTTTTACTCAAAGATGGGCGATGCAAAAATGAGTACACCCCACAACAAAAACTACTAAATCTAGTACTTTGTATGGCCTCCATGATTTTTAATGACAGCACCAAGTCTTCTAGGCATGGAATGAACAAGTTGGAAACATTTTGCTACATCAATCTTTTTCCATTCTTCAAGAATTATCTCTTTTAGAGACTGGATGCTGGATGGAGAGTGATGCTCAACTTGTCTCTTCAGAATTCCCCATAGGTGTTCAACTGGGTTCAGATCAGGAGACATACTTGGCCACTGAATCACTTTCACCCTGTTCTTCTTCAGAAATCCAACAGTGGCCTTAGATGTGTGTTTAGGATCATTGTCATGTTGGAAAAGTGCATGATGACCAAGGGCATGGAGTGATGGTAGCATCTTTTCTTTCAGTATAGAGCAATAAATCTGTGAACTCATGATGCCATCAATGAAATGCAGCTCCCCGACACCAGCAGCACTCATGCAACCCCACAGATGGACACTGCCACCACCATGTTTCACTGTAGGCACCATGCATTTTTCTTTGTATTCCTCACCTTTGCGACGCCATACAGTTTTGAAGCCATCAGTTCCAAAAAACATTTATCTTGGTCTCATCACTCCAAAGTATAGAGTCCCAGTAGTCTTCATCTTTGTCAGCATGGGCCCTGGCAAACTCCAGGCGGGCTTTTTTGTGCCTGGGCTTTAGGAGAGGCTTCCGTCGGGGACGGCACCCATGTATGCCATTCCTCTGCAGTGTACGCCGTATTGTGTCACGGGAAATAGTCACCCCAGTTTGGCTTTCTACTTCCTTGGATAACTGCAGTGAACTTGCATGCCGATTTTCTTCGACCCTTCTCATCAGAAGACGCTCCTGTCGAGGTGTTAACTTCTGTGGACGACCTGGACGTCTCTGTGAGATGGTTGCAGTTCCATCTTTTTTAAATTTTTGTATCACTTTTGCTACAGTATTCTGACTGATAAGTAAAACTTTGCTGATCTTCTTGTAGCCTTCACCTTCGCGGTGTAAAGAAATGATTTTCTTTCTCAGGTCTTGAGACATTTCTCTTCCATGTGGTGCCATTGCTAACAACATGAAATGGGAAGGGGTTTTCTACACCCTTTTATAGTCAACTGTCTGCTGGACACCTGTGTAATGAATAATTAGACTCACCTGTGGTTGAATATTGTTAAATTAGACATTTGTAGTCTAAAATTTAGCCTTGCTCCAGAGACTTTCAGTGGGGTGTACTCATTTTTGCCTCACCCTGATTTGAGTAAAACTGAAAATTTTGTTCTCTAAGTTATATCATTAACCTTAATTTCATGTTATAAGATAAACAGATGTTATATAAAACTTAGTCTTGTCAACATTTTGGAAATAGTTTTGTGTTCATTGAGATATTGTTTAAAATGGTACTTTTCGAAGTGGGTGTACTCATTTACATTGAGCACTGTATGTATGGCTTTCTATCAATGTCTAGCTTTTGATCTAATTTGAGCTTTGTTTGCTAGTTTGCACTCTAAAAAGTGCGTGCTGCCGCATGTTGAAGTTTAGATAAAATCTGATAAATTTGAGGCTGACTTCCAAGAATGGAATGGAATGGAATGGAATGGAATTATTCAGAGGTTATTCAGAGGTTCAATACATGTGACTTTAAAGACAACAATGCCATCTAGTGGCGACTTGTCTCACTTACACCTAACTTTTATGTGCTTCTTATCAAAATTAACATCTTCCTGTTGGACTTAGAGTATGGGTCTTAATTAGTTTTTTGAGCGTCTTGTAATAACACACATGCGTGCCAAATTTCTTTCATGTATGTGCATGTAGGACGCCCAAATTTACTGAGCTAAAACTTACTTCATGTGTCCAGTGGGTGGCGCTATGGGTATGACACAGTATTGTTGCACAGATCTATTCATGGCGACTCCCTCTAGATTCCTGAGAGATTTGGCTGAGATAGGAAATAGTATGAAGGAGTTATTAGGACTTGATGCTTCATGAAGAATGATTTTAATGGCGGGCACCGCCACTGCCAGAAAGTAAGATGTAGGATAAAGATTTTCCTAGCGTGTCTTTGGCATGGTCTGAGGAGTATACTGACTGACTGTGAAGTCGGCGTGAAAGTATGATGCATGGCAATATTTCTCAATGGCCGCCAAATTCAAAATGGCCGACGTTGAATGAATGTCTAGATGTATTCAGGGCGAGACTGTCTACATTTATGAGGAAATCTGTGGAGATGGGGCATTGTATGTGGAAGTTATAAGGGCGTGATGCTTGACAGCAAAGGGGAAAAATGGCGTCCGACGTCACGTCCACCAGGTTTGACACAGCTGAATGATTTCCATAACTTTTGTTCTTCAAGGCATGAAGATGATACTGAGTGAATGTGCAGACTGTGGTGTTTAAGCTCTAGGACAAGATTGTTTTGAAAGTAGGCAAGAATTTGTCCAAAATGCTGCCACACATCAAAATGGCTGACTTCCTGTTGGACTGAGAGTATGGGTCCAAATGGGTTTTTTGTGCGTCTGCTCATGATGAATCTGCGTACCGAATTTCGTTTATCTACCCACATGTGGAAGGCATGGAAGAACATTAGGGGCGCTGCAGAGCCTGCAGGTCATGACCACGCCCAGTAACAATGCAGGATAGTAATTTTCACCAGATGTGATGTGTATTCCAAATTTGGTGAGTTTTTGGGTATGTTTAGGCATCCAAAACTGCAGTCAAACTTGGGGAAGAAAATTTCTTTCCCTCCAATTACAATAGGGACCTCGCAGGTCTACCTGCTTGGGCCCTAATAATCCTGTATTCTGGCTGATCCTCATGTTCTGTCATCATAACGAGGCTGATCTGTGATCTGTACAGAGGCCACTAGAGGTCGCTCTCCATCAGACACAAGTCTTTTATCAGGAGGAGCTGACTGACTTCAGATCAGAGGAGACCTCAAATATAAAGTTTAACCTGTGAACACTGACTCAGTCCTCTGCAGCAGCTGCAGCTCTGAGCTCTGCTGAGAAAAGGACAGAAACAACCAGATTATAAACATTTATTATCCACAAATAAGTTCATTAATTATATTTAATATCCATTGAGGTAGAAAAATCTGACCTATATCTTGAGCTGTTTTTTTAGTCTTATTTGTTCTGAATTCTGATTCTGTAAAATAACTTCTTCTTCTACACAGGTGGCCCATTTGCACGGTTTCACCTCTAGTGTTAAATACAAGGAAATGCATGTCTGTAGGCATGGATAGAAACACCACTGCCACCTACCCAACATGAGCGAGCAGCACATTTTATATGCATATGCAGGATTTTTGCTTTTTTAAATTGATTTCGTTTGCATACACATAAAATAAGTTAAAATCAGGACATTAGAAAATAACAGATGTAGGTTTATATGAATGAATCTGGGAAGTTATGTCAAGTCTCCTCTCACATTTTAACTTTCTTAGAGTATCATTGCTTTAAACACATTTTCTCCATGGCCATGTTATCAGCTCCCTGAGAGGAAAACATGGACGTTTTAACAAGAATTCCACCTCTAGTCCTCCACCATCTTTTCAGTGCTTTGTGTGAGACCTTTCTCATCACAACATTACTAACAGAACATCATTTTGAGTTTTTATTGAAAATCTGTACAACAAGTAAAATCTGTTCACCACATTTTTAGACACTCACTGCATTAATTGTTAAACTTTGACTGATTTTCACTGTTTAAATTCTTTACAGGCAAGAAATCTTAAACTGGAACAACTGAAGCTGGAGGTAAATCTGTCTGTCTCACCTGGAGTTTTAGTATTTTTCTAGTTTTTTCTATTTAAATAAAGACGTAGTTATCTCGTTCATCACAGCTCTGCTGGACACTCTCTTGTTTAGTTGTTGTGTTAATGAGCTGGTGAACAATGAATTTCTGTTCTATTAATGTTGAAGTTACATCTTTACAATCAAAGCTTCTCAGATTATGTTCCTGTGATTTCACGTGTTCTCGTTTCCTTTCTGACTCTGTGAAACTCTTTGCAGGTGAAAAGACTTCATGCTGAAGTACAGAAGCTGGAGGTAAATCCATCCGTCCATCCATGATGAGAGTTTCAGACAAAACTGTTCTGTGAAAAAATCTAAAGCTGTAGTTTTCAACCATCAGATGAATGTATAATTAAGATTTTGTTGGACTGATCGATGAGGAAGTGAAGAGTTCACAGAATCAGAAACAGACTCAGCTACTATAGGAGGGTTATAATGTTGTTGTCCCACTGATACAAACTGCATCTGTCTTTGTCATTTGTCTTCATCAGCACAAAACTCCAGCAAAAGGAAGAACAGGAGGACCATCAGGAGGAGCATCACAGGTATGTTTGTGTGTTAATGAGTCAGTTATTAGTAATCTCACCATAATATCTGTTCAGCTGACCGTCAGTCTGTTTATCAGCAGTTTCCTTCATGTTGAGAAGAACTGTGAGAAGTAGATGATGATGTGTTGAGAAGCAGTTTAATTTAGAAATCACTTTTAATAAAAAGAGAATTGTTGGATGTTGACAGAGACAGAACACAAGAGAAACAACCGATTCTGCACTTTTATGTCATTTAGATTCTTCTTTTCTTT
This sequence comes from Sparus aurata, assembly GCF_900880675.1. Taxonomy (NCBI): domain Eukaryota; kingdom Metazoa; phylum Chordata; class Actinopteri; order Spariformes; family Sparidae; genus Sparus; species Sparus aurata. The sequence continues at coordinate 1,229,068 of NC_044193.1, forward strand.
TTTTTCTTATTGAAAACTAAACTTTGACTCACTGTTTGAAACTGTTTGCAGGGAGAAGAACATGATGATTTTACCAGAGAGGTGAATAGATCTGTCTGTCTCTCTGTCTGTGTGTGAATTCAGACCACACTGTGGTCGGTGTTCTGCTTAAATACAAGTATGATGAATCCTTTGGTTTTTGATTGGTCTAATGTCATATTCTAATATTTGAGATGCTGGATTTCTGTAAGTCGTAGTCATCAAAATTAAAATAAAAAAGACTTGAAATACTTTTAATTTTACGAGTAATGAATCTGGTATAAACGTCTCAATTTTTTAATTAATTAACAGAAAAACAAATTACTTTTCCATCATATTCTATTTTTCAGATGTATCTGTACAAACAGCTGGAGGAGGGTTATATGATTTTATTCCAACTAAACACACTGACTGCATGTTTTATTACAGAGTCATCATATTAATAATCCTGTATTCTGGCTGATCCTCATGTTCTGTCATCATAACGAGGCTGATCTGTGATCTGTACAGAGGCCACTAGAGGTCGCTCTCCATCAGACACAAGTCTTTTATCAGGAGGAGCTGACTGACTTCAGATCAGAGGAGACCTCAAATATAAAGTTTAACCTGTGAACACTGACTCAGTCCTCTGCAGCAGCTGCAGCTCTGAGCTCTGCTGAGAAAAGGACAGAAACAACAGTTACAGTATCATTGCTTTAAACACATTTTCTCCAGTGGCCACCGTAATCAGCTCCCTGAGAGGAAAACATGGACGTTTTAACAAGAATTCCACCTCTAGTCCTCCACCATCTTTTCAGTGCTTTGTGCGAGACTTTTCTCATCACAACATTACTAACAGAACATCACTTGGAGTTTTTATTGAAAATATGTACAATAGTTAAATCTGTTCAACACATTTTTATTTACTCACAGCATTAATTGTTAAACTTTGACTGATTTTCACTGTTTAAAACTATTTGCAGGAGAGAAATCTTCAACTGAAACAACTGAAGCTGGAGGTAAATCTGTCTGTCTGTCTGTCTCACCTGGAGTTTTAGTATATTTCTTGTTTTAATACTAGTTATCTAGTATTAATGAGCTGGTGAACAATGAAACTCTGTTCTATTGTTGTTGAAGTTACATCTTTACAATCAAAGCTTCTCAGATTATGTTCCTGTGATTTCACCAGTTCTCGTTTCCTTTCTGACTCTGTGAAACTCTTTGCAGGTGAAAAGACTTCGTGCTGAAGTTCAGAAGCTGGAGGTAAATCCATCCATGATGAGAGTTTCAGACAAAACTGTTCTGTGAAAAAATCTAAAACTGTAGTTTTTAACCATCAGATGAATGTATAATTAAGATTTTGTTGGACTGATTGATGAGGAAATGAAGAATTTACAGAATCTCAACGTGCGTCTGATCGGCTGATCTAGTTGATCATCACGCCTGTTTTCTAGTGTTACTGTCTCCTGATTGGACGATACTTACAGACTCAGCTACTACAGGAGGGTTATAATGTTGTTGTCCCACTGATACAAACTGCATGTGTCTTTGTCATTTGTCTTCATCAGCCTGAAACTGCAGCAACAGGAAGATCAGGAGGAACAGGAGGAAGAACGGGAGGAAGAACAAGAGGAGCAGCATCACAGGTGTGTTTGTGTGTTAATGAGTCAGTAATTAGTAATCTCACCATAATATCTGTTCAGCTGACCGTCAGTCTGTTTATCAGCAGTTTCCTTCATGTTGAGAAGAACTGTGAGAAGTAGATGATGTGAGACAGAACACAAGGAAACAACAGCTTCTGCACTTTTATGTCATCCAGATTCTTGTTTTCTTATTTCTTTCTGAAAACTAAACTTTGACTGACTGTTTGAAACTGTTTGCATGGAGATGAACATGTACTTGATGGTTTTACAGCGGAGGTGAATAGATATATAAAGCTGTAGTTTTCAACCATCAGATAAATGTATGATTAAGATTTTGATGGACTGATTGATGAGGAATCTCAACATGCGTCTGATTGGCTGATCTAGTTTATCATCATGACATCATCTGACCCATATCTTGAGCTGTTTTTTTAGTCTTATTTGCTCTGAATTCTGATGCTGTAAAATAAATTCTTCTTCTACACAGGTGGCTCATTTGCACGGTTTTACCTCCATTAGGGGGAGCCACATATTTAGAAATCATAGCAGCAGGCTTCTACTGATTAGCTACAGCTACAGTTAGCAGCGGTTAGCAGCTATGTTTGGAGTTGTTACAAGTATGAATTAGCAAGTGGCCAATTCTTACATATACCAACTTTAAATTTTAGTTTTGATTTTAACTTTTTTTAAATTCTACATATTGCTCCTTTAACTTTTAAAGTTAAAACAGAGCTGTTTTATTTTCATCAGTTACAGTACCAATCTGTTTTATTGTACACAGAACGTACAGCATGTCCCAAGTCCACCGTGACTCCACTGGTTTCAAGAAGAAGTATGTAAGTATTTAAGCCTATGAGAAAACGATCCCACATCTCACTTGAAGTTTGACCTCAGTAAACTGTTTACTGAGGAGTTTATGATCTCTATTGTTAGTTTCAGGTCTTCTTCACACAGCACGATGTTCATGTTGTGATTTATGTTCCCAGGAAGAATAAGATAGAAGATAAAGTGGGTATGCTATTGGGTGAGACTATATCAAATCAAATCGGTTTTATTTAGATAGCTCAAAATCAGTGTTGGTCACGTTACTTTTAAATAGTAATGAGTTATAGATACTAGTTACTTCTCCCAAAAAGTAACTGAGTTAGTAACGGAATTACTCCAATATAAAAGTAATTAGTTACCAGGAAAAGTAACTCTTGCGTTTTATTTTCTTCCCCTTTTGAGCTCGGCATTGATTTTAATGTACTCTGCATCTATGTACTTAGAAAATGTCTTTCTGCATGGCGGACCGGCACCTGTTCTCCCTGGTATTTAGCCAATGAAGGAGTCTGGCTCAGCTGTTGATAACGGGAGCAAGTTCTCAACAACATACCTGCCTATCACTGCATTCAGTTCAGTCTGTGCCACCAGTTTTAGTGAAGCTGGAGTAGTTGAGAGATGCTTCATCAGATTAGAGTTGCTTAAAACGGACGTGGACAAAGGAGGTTAAAGTAGTTTCTGTACTTCCACTCTGAAAACGTAAACTTTCCCTCTGGACTCGCCATTACTGCAGCTCACCTCTGCTAGTTTGTGTGTGAGAGGCTGTGTGGTTTGTGTGTAAACCGAACACAGCTTCTGATTGGCTTACGAACTCTCACTCTACCTTAGGCCCTGTCCACATCAGCCCGGTTAATTTTACAACCGAAGTTTTGTTAAATAAAAAAATGCGTCCACACGCGGGGTGTGATAAAAATAACCGAGAATAACTCTGTACACACGCAACCGTAAAATCCGCCACCAAGTGATGCAATATACGTGTAATACATGTGCCACAGCAATAGGTGGGGATGGAAGGTAAAACAGGAAGGCTGTTTTAACCAATCAAAATAGTTTAAAACCAGAAAGGGGAAGTGTGGCCAATACCAAAACACAAACAACAATGGCGACTCGCAAGTGTGCATCGTTTGTTTGCTAGCAAGAGGAGCCGTCTCCTTCGTTGCTCATCCAGGCGCTGCTGTTGTTACATCAGGTTGAGCAGCTGGACATGAACACAGCTGACAGCAAGACAATAAACAACAACTTTGTCACGTCCATATTAGCCAAGTTATCAAGCGAAGCTAGTTAACCTCTAACCACCTTCTAACTGTCGTTACTCTGTGTTTACATTGCTGTGCGTGCAATATTTACAGAGGCACGCGCTCAGCACGCGCTCAGCTCTGACGTAAGCGATGGAAATATTCGCGGTTGTCATATCCACACGCAACCGCTGAAACCCGAACTGGCCAAAAACCTCACCCTGGACCCCGGTTTCAAACGACCACGGTTTCAGTGTTCCAAAAGCACGGTTGCATGTGGACACAACAGTAAAACCAGGAACATAACTTAACGGTTGCAAAATTAACCGGGCTAGTGTGGACAGCTCCTTAGAGAGCCAATCATCACCTCTGCCCCTCCCTCCTGCCTCACTGGAGGAAAATCAAGCAGTTCTGCTGCTCCAGTGGCTGAGAGCCGAGTCGGATGACAACAGCTGCAATGAGAACGTGTAACTTATAACGCGCCACATTTTATAGTCGGTAACGGTAACGGCGTTGTAACGATGGGAAAAGTAATTCATTAGATTACTCTGTTACTGAAAAAATAACGCCGGTAGTTACGCCGTTATACTTAAACGCTGTTACTCCCAACACTGCTCAAAATTACAATCACATTGCCTCAGTTGGCTTTACAATCTGTATAGTGAACAACATCATCCGTCCTTAGAACCTAAATTCAAGTGAGGAAAAACTTGCCATGTCGATGGAAAAAGAAAAGATGATGGGTATCCCCTTGTCAAAACATGATCAGTTCTAGGTACAAAAAACAAGATGGCGTCGGCCATAATGGCAGACTTAAGGCTTTAATGTGGTACTCCACAAACCAATCAGTGATGTCACGGTGACAAGACTGAAACCAGCAGAGTGTCGGCTGTTAGAGCAGCACACTGATGAACGTGATGTCAGAGTCATGTTACACTGTCACGTCATGAATGTCCTCCTGGAGACGAGGTTTGATGTTGTCGCTCCTTAGTTTGTGTCTGGTGAACTTAGTTATAATATTATATTATATATTAGATATGACATAGAATATTATTACTGTGTGTTTATTAGAATTGAGCCGGATACTCGGCTGAAACGAGTATACGGTACGGATAAAGAACTTTTGCCGAATACGAGTATTATACGAGTACTACGAGTCAATATCTGTGCTCAGATTGAATGAAAATCCTCATTGGGTAGCTGACTGTGTCTGATAGGCTAGTAGTCACAGCGCCCCTCCCTTACACACATACAGATGTGTTTCTGTGTCCCGCTCTGCTCACTCACACACAGAACAGCTGTCTGTCTCTCCCTCAGTCATTCAGGTTTGCGCTCTTTTCCGCTAACGTTTAGGGTTTATTCAGCTTCAGGTTTGTTTTTACTTCGGTTTGTACTCACTTATTAACCAGTAGAGTTCTTATTCTGATTAATACAAATTAAGCTACACACACACACACACACACACACACACACACACACACCTGGTGTGGAAATAAAAAGAATTACAAAGAACGCAAAACATTTCTTCAAAAATTTCTTCAAAAATCACACTGATCATAAAAAAATTTAAAGTTAAAAAAAGAAAGTTATGTTGAGTATGAAAACTCTTGTTCATTACATTTTACTTCATAATTGCGACCACATGTGTTGTATTCATTGTTGCAAAACTTGTTCTGTAAATAGTTTGTTTGCTATTGTGATCAAAACCATTGATCTGAAGCTCAATGCTGATGCTGTCCTGTAAATATTTTTCTAATCAGCAATAAATATAACAATTTCTGATCAACCCATATCAATTGCATGCTTAAAATAACATACCGGTTAAAGCCACGCCCATTTCAAGACAACCCGACTCACGTCCGGGTTAGGTCCCGCCCTCTCCGAGTATAGATACAGATACAGGTAATTCATATGGTTAACAGATACAGATACAGATATAGATAATGCTGTACTCACTCATCCCTAGTGTTCATGTAATGACTCTGTTCCACTTGAAATGGTGTTTTCTCCAAACAGGAACATCCTTCTGTGCCTCCGAACCAACGTCGATGTCATCTGCAGTAAAGTCGGGTCAGCTGTGATCGTACGTCCTCCTGGTGACATGTTTCAGATTAGTTTTAAACTGTGACTGTGCTGTTTTGTTTTTTCTAACGGCAGTTTAACAAAATGTTTCTGTTGTGATTTATCTTTCTGTATATAACTATGAGACGAGCTCTCAGCTCTCACTGCTCTGCTCAACTTAATCAGTTGTGAGACTGCAAATTATGATGCAAATGTAAATAAAAAGATTAAAGTTCTGTTCAGGAGGTTCAAATAATAATCTTTTCAAAATGTGATCCTGTCAGAAGATGGTCTCTGGTTATTTTTATTTTGAATGTCTGAGGGAAATTTGTGTCCCTTATTATTTTGATATGTCGTTCTCACATATGATAGAATTGTAGATGCAACATTATCATGTATATAAAGTGAAATCTTATATCTGTTGACTTCTGACATGAGCTCTGTCTGTAATAGTTTTGTGGTTGCAGAGTATGAATGGAAGTCTTCATGTGTTGTTTATGGAATAATGTGCAGTGAACATGAACACAAAGGAGCTGAGTTAAGGAGTTGATCCTGAAGGCTGGTGAAGCTCTTCTGTGTAGAAGTGTTTCGACCTTTGGTTGATGTTTGACACACAACAGTGGTTGAAGTGTATAAGAAGTTTGATTTTTATCATGAGGTGATGTTAAGATGATTGGAATAATGCTTTATTGTTGTGGGTTATTATAAAGGATGAGGAGAGACGGCCTCTCTTCAGTCATCATCTCTGTGCTGCTGATGTGGGATTCTTGCTTGCAAACAATAAAGAACTTCTAGAAAATAAATATGTCAAACTCTCATCTGCTTTAAACAAACGACCGATGAATAACTGAATGAATGCACATTTATTTTGGACATGTGAAAACAAAACAAAACTAAAATTATAATTAGTTCAACAAATAAACATAATAAAATGAAAAGCATGTTACAAAGTATATTCCATGAACAAACACTAGCTCCATTCACACTGATCTTTGAGTGCAGGAATCCTGCAGTTGGCAGCTAGAATCCTGAAATTCAACTTTCCCTCAGATTATAATCCTCCTCTCTATCAAATAAAAGTTTCTGAATATTACCTGGTAGCAGTCAATGAACTTTAACACACAGGAATTTAAAAACAATTAGCTGGTGTGAACTTTATGAACTGTTGTTATACCTTTTATTTCAAGTGTGATAAGTGTTTGCAGTGAGCTTTCATGGGAGTTACCCACACACAGTCATCAAAGTATCTTTAAAGTCCCCAGAATGCAGAAAACAAAATCCCTGAAACTTTGGTTTCGTATCCCTCCATGTTCTGAGGTGTAAATGTTCCAGCTCCTCTTTGTTTAAGGTTTGCTTTGTTTTCAGAACACACCTGTCTTCACTCACCTGTTGTGCAACATTAATAGGGAGTTTGGGTTAAATTTGGTTATTAATAATAATTAGTGATTATCAAGGATAATTATTAATTATGTTAATTAAAAAGATCAAATTTTTCATCTGATCAACTCGGGGCACCACGCTTGAAGAAGGGAAAAGAGCCAATTCACCAAATCAGTCTCAAAAGATACTAAATTGTCAGTTTGTAACTCTGATTAATAATTAACTCAATAACTACAACTGAATTTACCATCACAGCTGTGATGGACAAAGGGTTTTTGAGTCCTTGACAGTCTAGAGGTCAGCGAGGACCAGCGGTGCTAGGAACCCTATTGTAATTGTAAAGATTTTTATTTTTATTTTTCTCCGTCTAAAAGTGGTGCTGCAGGCTAAACCGTGCAAGGGAGGGTGGTGCAATTTGGAGGGTTGGTCCAGACTCCTGTGAATATCTCAAACACAAAAAAACTACATATATCCGCCTGCAGGGGGCGCTATAACCTAGGAAAACACATTTTTGCCTGTAACTCCCAAACCGTATGTCACACATTCAAAAAGTAACCCCAGATTCCCTGAATGGAGCTGAATCACTTTGCGATGGCCACGCCCACTTCCGGTTAGAACGTTTTTTCGCAAAATCGCAAAAACTGGAAAACATACTTTTTCGAACTCCTCCTTGGGATTTTGTCCGATGTGCGTGAAACTTGGCATGTACACTCTTCAGCTGGACCTGATCTGAAGTTATATGATCTAAAGTCAAAAGAATTTTGCTTGGTCAAAAAATGCGCAAATTATTCATGAACACATTTCTGTAGCTAGCTATAAAAATTAGGCCATATCTTGAAGGTGGTCATGACTGCTTAATGTGGGCGTGTAGCTCAGTGGGTAGAGCTGAGGACTAGTGACCGGAAGGTCGCTGGTTCGAATCCCTGGCTCCCCAGGGCGGGACTGAGTTACAAGCCGAAGCATCCTTGAGCAAGATGCTGAACCTCAACACTGCTCCTGATGTGCAGTTGGCACCTTCGTGGCAGCTGCTGCCATCAGTAAGGGCCCTGCAATGAGCTGGTGACTCATCCAGGGAGTACCCTGGCCTTCGCCCATAGAGTCACTGGATTTGGCCCCAGTACCCCCGCTCCACCTTGAAAAAAAAAAGGTGGTATAAAAGCGGTAACATCACCCACGACCCGTATGGATAAAGCGGAAGACAACGAAATGAAACATTTATTTAAAATGAGCAGTGCGCTGAATTCACCCACTAAATTTTCAACATGTTTTCTTGTTGCAAGTCAAAGTACAGTAGTAAGTTGTTTGTTGACCAGAACAAAATCAGCCTGTCAGCGCTCTCTTGTGATCAATATCTGATTCATAGTATTAACAGTTTATGAATGAATCTTCTAGGAGCTGTATAGAATTAAAACCACATGTAGTTTAGAGATCTTTAGATTCATGTAGCTTTGATAAACGAGGACTAAATATAATTCTGATTATAATAAACTTTCTTCATGTATATTCACTCACATTCTGTTATCACTACACAAAATAAACAAAACTTAAAGACGAGTTCTGTGTCTGACTCTTTCTAAGCGTCAAGAACTTTGTAACTTTGAATAAAGTTTATTATGAAAGCTCAGCATTCAGAGCTGTAACTGCAGTTACTGTGAATGCTTTATGCTGTGACTGTGAAGTCCCTTGCTCACCTGTAGCGCCCCCTGCTGGGTGAAAGCTTGAGGTGCAGGAGGGAAGGATCACTGGCTTGATGACATTTCTCACTGGTTTGCATCTCTGGGCATCTTATAAATTTAACATAATTGGCATGGTGACAGACAGAACACGAGGAAACACAAGAGATGAAGTGATGTCAGCCCTCTGAGAGTTCAGTGGTCGATGGACATCATAGGAAACTGAATTTGTTGTTTGGTTGATGAAACTGAATTTTCATACTTATTACTGTTCTTCCCCCAATGTGAGTAAGTATTGAACAGTTTCTCAAGTACAGTTTAGATGTCCTGACGTACTTCCACACATTCAAACATGCAGACTGTCTCTTCTGCCACTAGATGGCTCCCAATCACAACAATGACAAGATGTAGTGTCATGAGACAGTGTGGGATCATGGGAGATGTTGTCTTCAGTGTTAGAATGACCACCACTGCTCATGGCTGTGGCTCAGAGGTAGAGCCAGTGTCTTGTTATCAGAAGGTTACTGGTTCAATTCCCCTTGTCTTCATGTTGAAGTGTCTTTGGCAGCCACCACAAGTGTGTGAATGTATGTATGAATTACTATAAGTCACTTTGTTTTCTCGACTAAATGCCCCAGTGATTGTGGAGACGGAGACAGCCCTCTGTAGCCGTTGTAGTTTGTTTTCCCAGCTGGGAAAACTGCATTGGATGATTATGCTTTGGTTGCAGATGCATGTTTGTTGTATTGCTGGTTTTAGTTGCTACTGTTTTACAACAAATACCACATACAGGCTCATCCCAGTTAAGTGGTTTGCCACGGTCATTCGGTTTTAATCCGAAGTGCTCCCTCAATGCAGCTGTCGCGTTTGGCTTTGAAACCAATTTCATCTTTGTTTTCAACTAGCATTTTCTCTGGCTTGCTACTCCTCATGGGGCTCTCATGCTGCACCCTGTGTTATGTCAGGGGCGGGGCCCGCCTTCCCACACACAGACAGAGTGACTGAGAAGATGGTTCACGTGAGAGACACCAGGAAAACAAACAAGCATGCAAATGGAAATTATCAAGGCCGGCAAAATTATCAAGCTCATTTTTATTTATCGTAGGATTAAATGATTTATTGATCATCATGACATGCCTAGTCATAAGACAAAAAACTATTCAACTAATTCTTCTACACAGCCTTTTTTAACATATGTACAGACACATGTATTTCCAGGCTCTCTGAAAGGTCTTGGCAGTCCAGAGTTGAAAAACAAATAAGATAAAAAATGATGTTTGCCATGTATGTTTGGCAGTGACCATGTTTCTATTTGCTGAGAGCTGCTGGTCACCTCTGAATGTGATTATAAAACATCACACCTCCGGGATAGAGGAAGAAAGGTTATCACTGAAGCGTTTGTGAGTTCTTGTCATCCGTTTTGCTGCAACCTGCCCAGCCATCATGTCCCCGCTCTGCAAGCTTCTGAAATAAAACCACAACATGGGTTGCCCCGAGGTTACAGTGAAACATTTAATTATATCAAAAGACATATTGAGCTCATCTCCCACAAAGAGGTCACGATAAATAGATGATTTGAGATAAAATGTCAACAAGTTGTAAAATAAGGATTAGACATTTATTTTTTGCATTGAACGTCTTTCTCAAACATTGTAGTGAAGATTACACTGACAGTGACGTAGAGGGAACATTCATCAGGAGGCCTCTCTTTCTCTTTGTCAGACAGTTTGGATCTGATGAAGTTGCAGTTTGTAACGTTAAACCTGAGTCATTAAGTCAACATGACTGTACTGTGAGCCAAGAAATGGACTGCATGAGCTGAACAGTTTCTGATCCTGCATGTGATACATGATACCTTTGGTTTTTGTTTGTTTTCCCATCACCTGAGGTGAAGCAAATCTACATGATCATGAACTGTGTCACAGTTCAGACAAAAAAAAATCCACATTGCCTAGATCACAGTGATGAGAAATATGGGGCTGAAAGAGCTACAAACAACTACAAAATGCAGCAGAAACTAAAGTTAAGCACATGTTCAGTCTGTCTGTCTATCTGATCGATCCCCTCCACAAAACACCTACCTGTGAGGTTTACTGTCATCATATGCCAAAATATACACGCAACAAAACACAGAAACTACATGGCAGCTCAGCTCACGTTGGAGCCAGACCTCACAGATTTAATGAGGCGTAGGCAGCACTGTATGACATGACCCCTCCCTCTACCTCTCATTAAAATCTGATTTAAAATGCCTGCATAATAGGCAAACAAACAATTTTTGAGAAACTTCAGTGGGAAATTAAAGACGGACATGATAGAGGTGTTGGATCCTGTACACACCTGTTAAGTAAATCTTTCCACAGTTCAGGTTGGGTGAAGAGGTGTGTGTTCTGAAAACAAAGCAAACTTTAAACAAAGAGGATCTTGAAGAGCTGGGGTCCATTTCACAAAGCAGGTTCAACAAACTCTGAGTCTAACCCTGAACTCTGAGTTGATCTACTCTGAGATAGGAAACTCTGAGTTTTCGGTTCCAGAACAGCTGATTTGAGTTAGTTTGATCAACTCGGAGTAGTTTAACCTGGAGTTAAGCACGTGCACCACAAGTATAAAAAGACAGCATCAATGGAGCCCCGATTCGACGAGTCACCATGGCAACGGGGAAGAGGAGGGCTACGTTTTTCACCCCACTGGAAATGGAAATATTAATGCGCTCATACGGTGAGTTTGAGCACGTTTTTAGAATGAAGTGTAACACCGCTGCAGCAGCAAAAGAGAGGGAGACGGCGTTGGAGAACATTGCTGCTCGGGTCAGTGCGTAAGTTTAAATGTAGTCCTTTGCAATCACAATAATATTACAGGGGGAAACTGCTTGAGTGGTAGCCTATTAATTTATTTCATTTAGGTGCAACCCCAGCTAAGAAGCGCACTTGGCTGCAGCTTAAGATGAAACATAAAAACATTAGACCTCGGCATAATCTCATGGGAGTACCTCATTTTGATCATGTTTTACATTGTAAAGTAAATATTAAGTGGCTGTGTGACTGTACAGTTGTTTTATCCCCAACATAATGCTGTTTTCACACACATAAATGTCTTCTCATCTATATCATGTTCTGTTAAATAATTAAGCCTATTTAAACTAACAGACGGGTGGTGGCCCAGCACCGCCACCTCTAAAGGCAGGAACACACCGGCCCAACCGTTGGACGTCTGAAGCGTTTGGAGAGGCTCGGACGAGGTCGGGAGCAAATCTGTTTGGTGTGTTCAGCTGCGTCGGAAGCTTTCGGAGCCGCGCGGACGTTGTCGGATCCGACTGAGCATGTGAAGTCTGAGGAGGAGGGCCGTCGGACGTCTGAGCCATTGGATTCTCTGATTGGTTGTGTGCCAGCTGAATGGCCGCTTTGTTTTTCTATGCACTCCGTTCCGTCATTCCCCGTTTTCATGTTTTGCAGTACTGGCACAGACTAGTTGTTCTGTCCGTTCAGGACGAATTAATTCTTGTTCGTCTGGTAATGCCTCGCTGCATGTTTAGTATGCAGCTGTTTTTATCGGAAATAGTTAAGTTTCGTTTTGATCGAAAGTAAAGAGAGTTGCGTGCATAAGGTTCTCGTTTACAACTCACAACACAAGCGCCACCCGCTTATTGCATCTCGCGCAAGCGCAGAACATACACGCTACTGTGGAGTAGGCAGCACGTCGAAGCGGTGTGTTCAATGCAACTTTTCTGCCGAACAGGTCAGACAAGAGGCAACGGAGTGGTCGGAGAGTGGTCGGATAAGGCAGTTGGACGTCTGGGCGGTGTGTGGGGGCCTTAACGGAGGCAGAGGAGCTGAAAATGATAAAGATGGGTATAGCCGTTTCAGGGCGAGGCACACTTTTCTGACCGCTCTGCATACAGTTGCCTTGCTCAAGTGCTCTGCATCTCCGAAGTTGTATAAAAAAAACTCCCATTTGCAAAAAAACGCAGCGCAACACACAACATCTGCTGGGATAAGAGAGCATGACTTCGGTTGGTAATGTTGGAAATGTAAGGACGGATTAGGTTGTGTATGTAAATGATGGACTGTGACGTGAAACGGTACTGCTCAAAAAGATAATTGTCTGGAAATGCATGAACATCTATGCGCGTCTGATAATCATCTCCCGACGAATATTTAATTCTCTGTGCAGTAATGCTGCACCTTCATCCACGGGATTATTATCAAAAGGACATGCCATGGTAGTGAAAATAGTCGCCACCTAATATAACTTTGAATGTAGGCCTACTGACTGATTTTTGCAATGATCAATCAGAACTATACTACGCCAAAACTCGCCTGCTGACTGAATGAATGAGGAAATCAAATACCGTGTGTGGCTGAAAGAGGGCGGAGACAGAGAGAAACTCGAGGTTTGTTGAGAAAAACCTGGTCCCGACTAGGTTAGTTTCAGAGAGTATGTTACCATGGTAACTGACCGAGAGCTTAAGTTACCTCTCTCTGTGAAACAGGCTGGAGTTACCCCTCTTTCTCTGGTTTGAGTTACCTCCCTTTGTGAAACGGAAAACTCAGAGTTTCCCTCATTTCAGGGTTAACAGACTCAGAGTTTTCACTAAACCTGCTTTGTGAAACGGACCCCTGGATAGAAAGCAACTCAGACATACCTGCCAGCATTTACACATCAAAAACATTGAGAGATGTGAAACCAAAGGGGGCATCTGGGGTCATCCAACATACATTTTTTACAACAAACAATGTTGTAAAAAGTACCCAAAAGTCATACAGGAGTAAAAGTAAACATGTGGTGTTAAAATGTTACTTAGGGGAAAAGAGACTTCATGATGCAGCCATCAGTGGCAGGCCCTGAAAACCACCTTTGTCCTACTTTACTTCCTCATCACTTTAAGTTACAAGCAAGAAACAGGGACATTTAGTGAACCTTTGTATAGAAAGCTACAGTTTTCGAATAGAACGCCAGGTAAGACTGCAGCTTTGACTTCAAGTCACCAGCTGGGAACAATGGCAAAGAAACAGAAACATCCCTCAGTCAACTTTTGGAGGCTACTACTAGGAAACTACAGAAGAGCTAGCCAAGAATATCACTAAGAAAACAGCCAACATTCAAATTACACAAATACAGTCATCTCTCTCCACACTGTCGGAATAGGTTCAGGAGATAGAAACATGATGCCAAGGTATTGGGTAGTACTGACAGAGTGACTAAGAGAGACCCCAAGGCTGCGCAAAGTTTTAATCTGCCGGAAAACTTAAACTTTTGAAAAGCTTGGAGCCTGGCCTGCGTGGAGACAGACTCACACAGCTCAGGGCAGCTGCTGAGTAGGCTAATGAGGATGGTAAGGTGCAGGTTAGCACACTCATCTAAGCCCATGGGCTATGAAGCTGTCATTAAGTAATTTACCTTCAGGGTGGACAAAGATATTGATGACTACATAACATGGCTGGCTAAATTTGATAGATATTCCATCCAAGCCAAACAGCGTTCAGGAGAGAGCAGGCTTTCACCAAGGCGTGCAAAAGCTAGAAATGGCCCAATCATTCCTCAGAGCTCTCTATGAACTCAGTGAGAACTGTGACTTTGAAGATATCAGAAAGAGGCTGGTTGTCAGCATCCACGACAAAGAGCTCTCCAGGCGACTACAGCAGGATCTCCTCAGTCTCGTGACGCCAGCTGTCGACCGCACTGTGTCGTGGTGATCTCAAGACGTAACCGGTGGGCGTTGCCAAAACAGTGGAACGGAAACCAGATCGGAGCCATAACGCAGCAGACACATATCTGGTGGAATCTCGGGGTGAGAGAGAATTTTTTTTTTTTAAAAGTACATTTCCTTCCTTCCTGATCTTTTCAGTGCTTTGTGCAAGTGTTATAACTCCATTGCCCCCTCCATGGGGGCATTCATTTTAATAATCAGTGACCAAGATCAAAAAAATCAATAAAGCACAGCAACAAATAAGTGAGTTCTGCCTGCTGTTTAGCCAGTTTGGTGAAAAATTTGTTAAAAGGTGTTTAAAGACATATGAACCACTGATGTTATGCTCCTTATATATCACAAAGTTAGCATGCTGCCAAAGTTAGCTAGAAAAATATGCCTCCAAATTTTTAAAGGTGCAATATAAAATAACTGTCCGTCTCTCAAATTCTTACCTAAAACAAGTATATATCACCAGAGTAACTGCTAAATGCATAAACATACACTACACTAGTGCGCAGTGCAACCAAGAGAAACACTATGAAATGAAGAGAATAGACTATTGGAAATAATTTTATACATATTCATGGAAAAACAAATTTAAAACATAAGTCAGTGATTCTGATAGTGTTTAGGCCAGCAGAGAAGGCCTCGCTGGCCCTGACAGCCCACCACTGCTTGTAACTAATAAGAGGGTTAGTTTTGTTAAATTTTTGAAATCTCCTTTGTTCTACTGTTACAGACTCAATCACTTCAACTCCATGCACAGTATGTCCCTCTCGTACACGCTGCTGTGGAGCTGGCAGCACATCGAAGCGGTGCGTTCAATGACACTTCTGTGCCGAACGGGTCAGATGAGAGGCAACAGAGTGGTTTGATGAAGGCAGCTGGCTGTTGGTTTGAGTCTGGGCGATGTGTGGGAGCTTTTACTCAGCACTTCTATACTCAACATGATCAGTTTTTCCCTATTCACAGGATATGTTCCGCAGTCCTTTACACTCATCAGTCAGCTAAACTTCAGGCATGTATTAAGGATGTAAACACCTGGATGACTAAACATCTTAGAGACACATTATCTAATGATGTAGCTTCTCTGGATGAAGGTCCTCTGGCCTCCAGCTCCACAGTTAGGACTCTGAGTTCTCTTTGATCAGGACAAGACCACTGCGCGTTGGACGATTCTTAGGCCTCCACGTAGTCCATTAACTCCTGATTATAGACACCTCAAAGGGCATTATCCCTTACTTAACACTTGTTGGGCTGTGATTACATGTTACTTTGGAGAACTAGAGAGCCGCTCCAGCCCAGACGCTCAGCTTTGCACTGCAGTGAACGGAGTCCAGATGCAACGCGAATGTTTACCACCTAAAACAAGGCTCACCTAAAAAAATCTATATCAGCTTAAGTGTACGTTGTATAGAGAATTCACAGCGCTTCACATCGCCGTCAGATCAAAAGACTTCAAGTTGAAAGAACCCAAGTTCAGAAGTCTGAAAATAAAACAAAAACTGACTTTTTACAGTGTATCTGTCTTCCTCTTTGTCTCAATGTGGGAACAACGTCTCACCTGTCAGGAGCCTCAAGGAGAAGCAGCCGAACACAACAAGACTGAAGTGATGATACGATCATAAGAACACGTCTGACCTGCTCAGTGCATCAGAAACATCTTTCTTTCTCTTCTGGCTCACATTCATAACAAACCATGAGTCAGTTTTTGATTTTCAGGAAACAGAATTGAAGATGCAAAGATGAATCAGTTATTCGTTAACTGTTTTGTTCATCAGTTAATCAGTTAGAGATTATTAAGTTGTTATTAACATCATGATATTATGAGAGAGGTCTTTTTGCTTTTTAAAATAAAAGCTGTAGTATTTCAAGAATAACGTAGATACTTTTGAGACATTTAACAGTTTTACACATTGAGAATCAAAAGATTCAGGACAGTAATGTTCTCAGTCATGAGGTGTTGATGCTGCATGTGCAATATGTGGCCAAAAATATGTGGACAGACTTGTTAAATAGCAGCAGTTGGTGTTTCTTGTCTCAACAAACTCAAGTCCAGTATGTGTAAAGCTTCAAAAACATGGTGCAGTAGTTAAAGAGTCAAATAAAGCTGAGGATCTTTAAAGTGCTGACTGCAGCGACTCTGTACACAGCACCACCAAAAGAACTTGTGGTTTCTTTTTCTCACGTGAGCTTCATGTGAATTTCACTGCAGCGTTCTACTCTGTACCATCTTCACACACTTTTATATGTTGAACAATAGCAGTGATGTTAAACAAAAAGAAATAAAATCTTTCCATTGTTGCATCTGTGTGAAATCATGTCTTTTCTATCAGCACGTCCTTTGATATGTAGAAATGTGTTGTGGTTTTATTTCATAACGCACACAGAGCATTAATCGTAAAGCAATGAGGAAATGAAGGCTGGGCGTGTTGCAGCAGCTTAGGTGCATCTCTTCCTGTTAAAAGGAGGCGACCAGCAGCAGCAGCCAGCAGATGCAAACGTGGCACCAAACATGAAGGGCGTCTTCCCAAACTTTCCTCTCCAACAACTCGGCCCCTACATCGCATTCATTGTGATTTTTGTTCACAATGTTGTGCTTGGCTATGATTTTCAGTGCTCATGTAATGAAGATCATGATCACTGCAGCACATACATGGCTCTGCCATTTTTCATTCTATTATTTTTACAACTCTGGGCGGACAAGACATTTCAGAGAGCCTGTAAATACACATTTGTCTGCACATGTGGAGGACAAGCAGCTGTAGAAGGAGCCGGTGGAGGACAAGCAGCTGCAGAAGGAGCCGGTGGAGGACAAGCAGCTGCAGAAGGAGCCGGTGGAGGACAAGCAGCTGTAGAAGGAGCCGGTGGAGGACAAGCAGCTGTAGAAGGAGCCGGTGGAGGACAAGCAGCTGCAGAAGGAGCCGGTGGAGGACAAGCTGGTGAAGAAGGAGCCGGTGGAGGACAAGCTGGTGAAGAAGGAGCCGGTGGAGGACAAGCTGGTGAAGAAGGAGCCGGTGGAGGACAAGCTGGTGAAGAAGGAGCCGGTGGAGGACAAGCTGGTGAAGAAGGAGCCGGTGGAGGACAAGCTGGTGAAGAAGGAGCCGGTGGAGGACAAGCTGGTGTAGAAGGAGCCGGTGGAGGACAAGCTGGTGTAGAAGGAGCCGGTGGAGGATGCTGTTATTCATGTAGTGGATGCTGTACATGCTGTTGCAGATGGAAGTTTTGCCTTGTTTTGTTGAATCACTTTTTCAAGGCAGCTTTCATCAGTCTGCTGTGGGTTGTAGCTGTGTTAATCGATGGAGAGTGGTACGTTTGCTGTAAGAATTATAAGTCTGAACAGTATCCAGACTTAGCCTGCAGAGACAAAGAGAAAAACAAGAACATCACACTGGAGGAACAAAAAATCATCACTGAACTTAGAACCCAATCCTTGGTGAGTTTTTCCTTCTATAAATCATGACAGTTTCTGTTTCTCTGCTGTTTCACTGTAACTTTATCGCATCAGACTGTGTATCATCTGTTTCCTGCTAAACAGAGGCTGAAGATTCTATTCTATCCATAGTTTTGGTGAAAAAAGTAAAGTTTGTTATCTCCAGGTGATGATGACGTCACCATCTTGATAATATAAACATTTTCATCCTGAGATAATCAATTAATTTCATTCAGTTAGTCTTCATTTAATGAGCAGAGAAGAAGCAACTTCACAGGAAGGTGTTCACACATTGGCCCTCATTAATCAAACGAACGTACGGCAGAAAAACGTGCGTACGACCATTTACACGCAAACTTCGGCATTTATCAATTTGGACGTGAGCGGGAGCTACGATCAAATCTCACGTCAGGTCTGAGATCGTGTACGCAAATCTGAGTCTGTGGATTTGCGGTGCAGCACAGCAAAATCTGGCTGAGTCTGAAAATAACAAACCTCAGCTGTCATTAAGCATAAGCAGTCACATATTTACATCAGAACGGATTCTTACAACGAATAAAACAAAAACTTTTTTTTTTTTAAAGCCCACGTTTTTACTGATACCACTTTTTTGTTATATAAAATATGAACTAGTTAATGGAATACCTAATAACCCCGCTGGCAAACCTGCTACAGAGCAGGAATGCAGATTCAATAGTGCGCGCACACGCACACGGGTCACAGTGGAGCTGTTCGGGCTGCTGAAGGGCAGGTGGCTCTGTCTCGGACCAGCAGGGGGAACGCTGCTGTATACCCCGGAGAAAGTGTGCAATATTATTTTGGCCTGTCAAGTTTTGCACAACATCGTATTAGAGAATGGAGCCTTTGATGTGCCGGCGCAGCCAGATGAGCCAATGCGCATGGAACCGTGGCAGCACAGCCTCCACTGGGGGCTGTACGGAGGAGACAGGACCTCATTCATCGCCTTTCAAACGTAAAGTATACCTTAAACTCTTACAAATGCTCTGCAGTATTTAATCAGTAATGTGAAGTATTGGTGGAATTGGCTAAAGGCATAATAAACACAGAAAATGGACAACATTTACTCATTTTTACACTTTATTAAGGCTTTTTTTAGAGTTTCATTAATTTCTTTATGTTATTGTTTGTGTTATTTGTTGCCTCATGTGCGCCGACAACTGAGGCCAATAAACTGCATATTTGTGTTTGTCTGTCCAAGACCTCTGCTGTGATGATGTTTGGTCTGGACGCAGCACCGGGGCCAGAGGGCACGCACTCTGGGGAGGAGACCTGGCTGACATGATGCTGGTGTCTGGCTCTGAAACATTTAAAAATACAATACAAAATGTATACCATGTAACATGTGTAAGCCTAATTATTTGTAATAATGTGTACAGTCAGAGTTTGATAGATTTTACGAGGCAAGCAAAAGTTAGTTACCATTCTGCTCTGGCTCTGACGCGACTGCGTCTGCGTCACCTCAGCCGGAGTCCGTTCCTCTGGCAACGCTGTTGACTGCCTCCGTTATTCTCTTCCATACAGCGTTTTTATGAGCTCCTTTAATTCCATTTTTCAGACTGCCAAAAAGCACATCTTTGTTTTGCTCCACCTCAGATGTCAGGATGCCGATCTCAATCTCAGAAAAGTTTATTTTCTTGCCCGTGTTTCTTCTCTCCATGTTTGACCTCAGTGGGCGAGGCCTCCGAACCAGGAATATTTAAGGGCGTAACATGTTATTAACGATCGAATTCAGCCGCCGCATTTATCAAGACCCGATCATTTGGACGCTGAGATTGGTCGGATACGAATGTTTCATAAATCACACGTGTGTCCTGTCGTACGACCAATTCTGCGCTCAGATCTGCGCCCGTTTTCACGCAAGATTGATAAATGAGGGCCAGTGAGTTTACAGAAGGTTTCATTAGGTCGATGATATAGAGCCACTCATTTTGTAGTTGAATATAAAGATTGTGTTATGCCTGATGTGCACAGGATGTGATGTTCAATGACTCCCGAGGCAATAAACAAAGTAAAAGAACTAAATTAATGCAACCACGGCTGATTCTCATCTTCTCTGCTGATGATATCATTATGTTGTTGCGTCTTTTTCAGGTAATCGGCCTCGGGATCCTTTGTGCCCTACTTGGACCTGCCTTATTTAAATGGATGAAATGCTCTTGCGAATGTCGAGATTGTTGCTCAAAATCAGATTGTTGCACAAAATCAGATTGTTGCACAAAATCAGATTGTTGCACAAAATCAGATTGTTGTGACAGAGAAAATCTGTATTACGAGGTGATTTTAGAAGAGGAGGAAAATATTCTGAAAGAGATTCTGACAACAGCAGCAAAAGAAAAGTTGACTAAAGAAATCGAAAACAAAATACGTGGCAATAAATGGACAGAATGTTTCGATGTGGCTGAACAACTGATTGACAACAAGACTAAACCTCTCGAAGCAGAAAGTCAGGTAATGATCCAGCTTCTTTGTCATCTTCATGTGTTTTGTTAGCAGCTAACTGTGATTTCGGTGTAGCACTGATGATCTTGAATATTAAATCATTAATAATACAAAATTGGATGATTTTATTAAAAAATCCAAAACTGTTCAATCATCAGATCAATGTATAACTTTTGAAATTGTTTTTAAAAGTTTTTTCTCTGGACTGATCGATGAGGAAATGAAGAATTGACAGAATCTCAATGTGCGTCTGATTGGCTGATCTTGTTCATCATCACACCTGTTTTCTAGTGTTACTGTCTCCTGATTGGACGACACTTACAGACTCAGCTACTATAGGAGGGTTATAATGTTGTTGTCCCACTGATACAAACTGCATGTGTCTTTGTCATTTGTCTTCATCAGCCCAAGACTCCAGCAGCATCAGGCGGACCATCACAGGTGTGTTTGTGTGTTAATGAGTCAGTAATTAGTAATCTCACCATAATATCTGTTCAGCTGACCGTCAGTCTGTTTATCAGCAGCTTCATCATGTTGAGAAGAACTGTGAGAAGTAGATGATGATGTGTTGAGAAGCAGTTTAATTTAGAAATCACTTTTAATAAAAAGAGAATTGTTGGATGTTGGCAGAGACAGAACACAAGAGAAACAACAACTTCTGCACTTTTATGTCATCTAGGTTCTTTTTTTCTTTTTTCTTTCTGAAAACTAAACTTTGACTCACTGTTTGAAACTGTTTGTGGGAGGAAGAATTTAAACTTCTATCAAAGGAGACAGGGTTGAGTCTGTCTGTGTGTGGTCGGTGTGCTGCTTAAATCCAAGTATGATTAATCCTGTTTTTGATTGGTCTAATGTCATATTCTAATATTTGAGATGCTGGATTTCTGTAAGTCATAGTCATCAAAACTGAAACAAAAAGGCTTGCAATTTTATGATAAATTAATCTAGAATATATGAAAGCTTCACTTTTTGAATTAAGTTACAGAAAAACAAATTACTTTTCCATCATATTCTATTTGTATCTGTACAAACAGCTGGAGGAGGGTTATATTATTTTATTCCAACTAAACACACTGACTGCATGTTTTATTACAGAATCATCATATTAATAATCCTGTATTCTGGCTGATCCTCATGTTCTGTCATCATAACGAGGCTGATCTGTGATCTGTACAGAGGCCACTAGAGGTCGCTCTCCATCAGACACAAGTCTTTTATCAGGAGGAGCTGACTGACTTCAGATCAGAGGAGACCTCAAATATAAAGTTTAACCTGTGAACACTGACTCAGTCCTCTGCAGCAGCTGCAGCTCTGAGCTCTGCTGAGAAAAGGACAGAAACAACCACATTATAAACATTTATTATTCACAGATAAGTTCATTCATTATATTCAAACAATCAGAAATATTCTGCTTCATCAGTCAAACTGCATCAGTCCCTCTGTGGCAGGTTGTAAAGTCAGAGCTGCTGCTGCTGACCTCTGCTGTTTGTTTGTTTGTTTGTTTGTTAGTGAAGTCAAATTTCAGTTTAAAATATTGTTTTGTGTCCATAATTACATATAAACATCACAATCAGAATCAGAAATCCTTTAATGTCCAGCAGACGGGGAAATGTGTTTGTCGCAGCAGCAGAATATTACAAGAACAGAGCAATAGCAAAATAGACAATATACCGTAGTTAAAAAGGAAAGAAAATAGAACCGAATTGACGTATATACATATTTACATGATATAGTGCAAGAATGGACAGTAAGTTTTATATACAGATATGTATACATATGTATTAAATATGTATAATAAATATGGGTGATGGGTCAAGAGGGCATCCCAAGATGGAGCTGGCCTTCTAGATAAGTTTTTTCCTGTCTGCTGCAGAGATGCTGCTGCTCCAGCAGACTCCATAGAAAATGGCTGATGCCACCACAGAGTCATAGAAAGAGGTCAGGAGGTCCCCTGCACTCCAAAGGACCTGAGCTTCCTCAGCAGATACAGTCTGCTCTGACCTTTCTTATATGTAGCTGCAGTGTGATCAGTCGAGTCCAGTTTGTTGTTCAGGTGAACTCCCAGGGACTTGTAAGATGTCACCATCTCAATGTCTGTTCCCTGGATATTCACCTGTGTGCAGGGTTGTCTGTGCCTGTGGAAATCCACCACCAGCTCTTTGGTCTTCCCGGCGTTGAGCTGTAGGTGGTTCTGCTGGCACCAGTCCACAAAGTCCTGAATAAGTTCTCTGAAGGCTCCATCATCTCTGATGAGGTTGACGATAGCAGAGTCGTCAGAGAACTTTTGCAGATGGCAGTGAGGTGATTGGTGGTAGAAGTCTGCGGTGTACAGGGTGAACAGGAAAGGGGCCAGGGCTGTTCCCTGTGGGGCCCCTGTACTGCAGATTACTGTGTCCGACACGTAGTCCCGAGTCCTCACATACTTTGGCCGGTTAGTGAGGTGATCCAGGATCCAGGATGTGAGGTGTTGGTTCACCCCTGTGAGCTCCAGCTTGTCCTCCAGTTGTGCAGGCTGTATAGTGTTGAAAGCACTGGAGAAATCAAAGAACATGATCCTCACAGTGCTTCCAGGCTTCTCCAGGTGAGACTGTGATCTGTCCAGGAGGAAGATGATGGCGTCGTCCACTCCGATGCCGGGTTGATACGCAAACTGGAGAGGGTCCATAAAAGGACCCACCAGAGGGCAGAGATGGACGAGGACCAGCCGCTCCAGGGTCTTGCCCGTCCTTTTGGCGGCTCGAGAGCAACTGGTCTGTAGCTGTTATATTCTATAGGGTGAGCAATCTTTGGTACAGGTACCACGCAGGAGGTTTTCCACAGCAGTGGCACTTTTCCCGGCTTCAGGCTCAGGTTGAAGATATATTCCACAATCCTGCACAGCTGGTCTGCACAGGACTTGAGGAACCTGGAGCTGATCCCATCTGGACCTGTAGCCTTCTTCATCTTCATCTTCCTCAACTAATTTCTCACCTGGAGAGGTGAGAGGGACAGAGTGGAGCAGGGGGGCTGAGTGTCAGATGTGGGGGGAGGGTGAATGTCAGGGGGGGCAGTGGGGGGAGTCTGTGATATGAAAGCTGTGGAGAGGGAGGTAAAGGTGAGAATGGGGCAGGAAACAGCGGGGATGGAAGAGGTGGTGGGGTGGGTGTCTGATCAAACCTATTGAAGAATAGGTTCATGTCGTTCACCAACATCTGATCCCCCGCAGCCTGGGAGTCTGGAGTCCTCTGCCCTGAGATTGTTTTAAGGCTTCTCAAGACTCCACTAACATTTCTCTGCTGCAGCTGGTTCTCCATCTTCCTCCTGTAGCTGTTCTTCCCCTCTCTGATCTTCCTCCTCAGCTCCTTCTGCACAGCCTTCAGCTCCTCCTTGTTACCTGACCTAAAGGCCCTCTTTTTCTCCTTAAGAAGGGCCTTTATGTCAGGATTTATCCAGGGTGTGCTGTTAGAAAAACACCGTACAGTCCCGGTAGGTACAGTGTTATCATCACAAAAGTTTATATAGTCCGTTATGCAGCCTGTTAAACTGTTGATGTCCTCCCCATGAGAAACACACAGTTGAGTCCTCAGACTCTTCAGTCCTGCTTTAACTGTGCAGGTTTCTACTGGTTGCCTGTTTACGAGGTGCTTGTACACAGGCAGGAGATGCACCAGGTTGTGGTCAGATCTTCCCAGGGGAGGGAGGGGGGATGAGTTGTATGCCTCCTTGATGTTGGAATACAATAAGTCCAGTGTTTTATTGTCTCTGGTGTGGCAGGTGACATACTGTGTGAATGTAGGCAGGGCAGAGGACAGAGAGGCATGATTGAAGTCCCCAGAGATGAGGAATAGGAAGAGGAAGAGGGCCTGTGGGTGCTGTGTCTGCAGTGAGCTTGTGACTGAGTGAAGAACAACACAAGCTGTATCAGGGTTAGCAGAGGGGGGGATGTACACAGCGTATACAATCACCTGTGTGACCTCCCTCGGAAGGTAGTACGACCTCATGCTAACAGCTAAAAGTCTGATGTCCTTACTACAGACCTGTTCTTTAACAGTGATGTTTCCAGAGTTACACCATCTGTCATTAACAAACACAGCCAGCCCTCCTCCTTTCCTCTTACTGCTCTCTGCCGTCCTGTCTGCCCACAGAAGTTGAAAACCGTCCAGATTAGCGTCCGTGTCCGGGGTCAGCTCCGTTAGTCACTTATCAGTGAGCACCATGATGCTGCACTCGTGGTAGTCCCTCTGATGCCAGGTCAGCGCCGTTAGCTCGTCCATCTTATTGGGGAGAGATCTTACATTCCCCATGATGACAGACAGGAGGACGGGTATGTAGCGTGTCCTCCTGCTACGCCAAACAGCTCCAGAACAGCACCTGCGCCTCCTCCTCCTCCTCAGCTCCCGGGGGACGTGTGGCGGCACCGCGGCGCTACTGAGGGCCAACAGCTGATCCCTACTGTAAATAATAGGGCTGCATACAGGCTCCCCGGACACTGCGGACAACGGTGAAAAAATAAGTAAGACCAGAACGAAGAACGCGAGTCTGGTCTCCATATTGCCCAAGAGAGAGCTCAAAAGAGTAGTAAAAAGAGAATAGTTAAAAAGTGCAAAAGAAATATAAAAAGAGGAAAAAGCTCAAAAGTGAGCAAGAGCTGCTGTGACAGGCTGCCACGCACGCGGTGCCATCTTGGAGAGACCATTCATGTATGCTACCATGTGTTCACACAGTTATTAGTTCATTTCCATTCAGTTATTGTACAATAAAAATAACATTTAGACAGTAAAAGATTGCCGTTAGCACACATTCATATAGAGCGTATTAGTCTTGCGTCAAATAGTGAATTCCACTGTAATCAAACTGCTGCATATATGTCTGCACCGTGTTTCATTTGCACTGCTCACTGGCAGTAAACATCATACTGTAAGTATTGGACTACAAGAGATGAGACAGCTGCAGTGGTAGAATGACGTAAAGCTTTGAATGGGTGGACTGGCTCCTGGAGACGTGGTTACAGCAGGTACGCAGGGTTCATGTGGCCTGTGGTGATGTTTTAAACACTTGTTGTTGGCCGTCCACTGGCTATGAAGGAATAAAAGACTTTCCAGATGACACTTGGTTTACAAAATGTTCAGGCCAAGTTAAAGATAAGTCTCCAGTCCAAATGCTAAGCTGCTGTGTGTTCACTGAGAAAACTGCTGCTGTGGTCTCTGTGTTCATTTTGGCAGGCTAGCTAAACATTGTTGATTGTGCTTGGAGAAGTCTCTCGGTTTATAAGATGATGGTGGTTCTGAGTTCCAAGGAGAAGATTCTGTAGTAGATTCTGGTGGTATGGATGAGGTTTTCAGCCATTTCCTTAAGTCCATTTTTGTTCAACTTAGCAGGTAGCAGTTGGTGTTGTTGGATGTCTGGAGTGTAGGTAGAGTGACGAAGATAGAATCAAACTAATTACTCATATTGATGAGTAATTTATAATGTGATGTGAAGTAAAGGCAACTTTTCTAACACTGGCTATTAGGAACCCAACATTTTAACTCACTGCTAAATTATTTTTGCAGAAACCCGGAAGCAGTTCAGGAGCTGAAGGAGACAAGCCGGTGAGTACATGTGCTTACCTTTAGTTTATTTCTTTTTATTTTCTTACTGAATTGTTTTGTACATTCATTCAATAAATTGATGTCATGCCTTAAACAGGCAATTTGTAAGAAATGGACAGAATCTAGTTTTAAAAAATTTAAAGCTGAACCAACATCATGAACAGAGAAGTGAAGAAACAACAGTGTTGAAGTCTCTGTTCTGAGGTTAGCATGCTAACAGCTAGCCTCCTGACAGCCCTCTGTATCTCAGAGGTGATATTCTGACAGCCTGTAGTTTAAAAGCAGCCAGTTCACTGCTGAGTCTAATAAGTCAACAACATAAACTCATAAATGTGAAGAAGGGAAATATTTTGACTCCTATTTTCATTATAAACAGAAAAATCCAACCGTCCACCATCTGAACTCAAGTTTCTGTCTCTGACTGAACTCTGACCAGTTTAATCTGCCCGTTAACTCATCGTCACACTCACATATTCAAACTGGACCTGAACTGAGTCAGAGTCACCTTAACAGTGTTGGCTCCCTGCCAAGCTGCCACTGGACTGTATTTTGTTAGTCTACAAACTTGATCTTGGTGTTGTAAATAGTATGGCGTATAAACAGTAAGCAACAACCAAATATATCCTCATTAATAACAAATAACCAATTATAATGTAGTGTAAAGGAGCTTAACAGTGCATAAAAAAACAAATACATGTGGTAAATAATTAATCAATGGACAACACTGAATAATACTTTGTGTTAACTTATTGACACTTTCCAATGCTCTGACTCAAGCTCTTTATTAAAGATAAATGTGAACAGTCCATATATACCTTTTTGTATGCAGTGAAACAAACAAAGTCTATAGTCTGTATTGGATGCTGGATGTTTTAAGGTATGGAGTGACTCAGTGCATATTAAAGTTATAGCCAATGCTAAAATAATACCTTCAAGTCAGATGCTTTGATGCAGACTGACCAAACTCATTATGGCCGTTTATTGATATTTACAGACAAAGACTTTATTCATTTAGTTTGTGTTTGTTTGTTTGTTTTGGTTTCATGCATGCTACCATGTGTTCACACAGTTATTAGTTCGTTCCCATTCAGTTATTGTACAATAAAAATAACATTTAGACAGTAAAAGATTGCCGTTTGCACACATTCATATAGAGCATATTAGTCTTGCATCAAATAGTGAATTCCACTGTATGCAGATTGTTGCATGTATGTCTGCACCGTGTTTCATTTGCACTGCTCACTGGCAGTAAACATCATACTGTAAGTATTGGACTACAAGAGACGAGACAGCTGCAGTGGTAGAATGACGTAAAGCTTTGAATGGGTGGACTGGCTCCTGGAGACGTGGTTACAGCAGGTACGCAGGGTTCATGTGGCCTGTGGTGATGTTTTAAACACTTGTTGTTAGCCGTCCACTGGCTATGAAGAAATAAAATACATTCCAGGTGACACTTGGTTTACAAAATATTCAGGAAAAGTTAAAGATAAGTCTCCAGTCCAAATGCTAAGCTGCTGTTTGTTCACTGAGGAAACTGCTGCTGTGGTCTCTGTGTTCATTTTGGCAGTGCTAGCTAAACATTGTTGATTGTGCTTGGAGAAGTCTCTCGGTTTAGAAAATGATGGTGGTTCTGAGTTCCACTGAGAAGATTCTGTAGTAGATTCTGGTGGTATGGATGAGGTTTTCAGCCATTTCCTTAAGTCCATTTTTGTTCAACTTAGCAGGTAGCGGTTGGTGTTGTTGGATGTCTGGGGTGTAGGTAGAGTGACGAAGATAGAATCAAACTAATTACTCATATTGATGAGTAATTTATAATGTGATGTGAAGTAAAGGCAACTTTTCTAACACTGGCTATTAGGAACCCAACATTTTAACTCACTGCTAAATTATTTTTGCAGAAACCCGGAAGCAGTTCAGGAGCTGAAGGAGACAAGCCGGTGAGTACATGTGCTTACCTTTTGTTTATTTCTTTTTATTTTCTTACTGAATTGTTTTGTACATTCATTCAATAAATTGATGTCATGCCTTAAACAGGCAATTTGTAAGAAATGGACAGAATCTAGTTTTAAAAAAATTTAAAGCTGAACCAACATCATGAACAGAGAAGTGAAGAAACAACAGTGTTGAAGTCTCTGTTCTGAGGTTAGCATGCTAACAGCTAGCCTCCTGACAGCCCTCTGTATCTCAGAGGTGATATTCTGACAGCCTGTAGTTTAAAAGCAGCCAGTTCACTGCTGAGTCTAATAAGTCAACAACATAAACTCATAAATGTGAAGAAGGGAAATATTTTGACTCCTATTTTCATTATAAACAGAAAAATCCAACCGTCCACCATCTGAACTCAAGTTTCTGTCTCTGACTGAACTCTGACCAGTTTCATCTGCCCGTTAACTCATCGTCACACTCACATATTCAAACTGGACCTGAACTGAGTCAGAGTCACCTTAACAGTGTTGGCTCCCTGCCAAGCTGCCACTGGACTGTATTTTGTTAGTCTACAAACTTGATCTTGGTGTTGTAAATAGTATGGCGTATAAACAGTAAGCAACAACCAAATATATCCTCATTAATAACAAATAACCAATTATAATGTAGTGTAAAGGAGCTTAACAGTGCATAAAAAACAAATACATGTGGTAAATAATTAATCAATGGACAACACTGAATAATACTTTGTGTTAACTTATTGACACTTTCCAATGCTCTGACTCAAGCTCTTTATTAAAGATAAATGTGAACAGTCCATATATACCTTTTTGTATGCAGTGAAACAAACAAAGTCTATAGTCTGTATTGGATGCTGGATGTTTTAAGGTATTGAGTGACTCAGTGCATATTAAAGTTATAGCCAATGCTAAAATAATACCTTCAAGTCAGATGCTTTGATGCAGACTGACCAAACTCATTATGGCCGTTTATTGATATTTACAGACAAAGACTTTATTCATTTAGTTTGTGTTTGTTTGTTTGTTTTGGTTTCATGCATGCTACCATGTGTTCACACAGTTATTAGTTCGTTCCCATTCAGTTATTGTACAATAAAAATAACATTTAGACAGTAAAAGATTGCCGTTTGCACACATTCATATAGAGCATATTAGTCTTGCATCAAATAGTGAATTCCACTGTATGCAGATTGTTGCATGTATGTCTGCACCGTGTTTCATTTGCACTGCTCACTGGCAGTAAACATCATACTGTAAGTATTGGACTACAAGAGACGAGACAGCTGCAGTGGTAGAATGACGTAAAGCTTTGAATGGGTGGACTGGCTCCTGGAGACGTGGTTACAGCAGGTACGCAGGGTTCATGTGGCCTGTGGTGATGTTTTAAACACTTGTTGTTAGCCGTCCACTGGCTATGAAGAAATAAAATACATTCCAGGTGACACTTGGTTTACAAAATATTCAGGAAAAGTTAAAGATAAGTCTCCAGTCCAAATGCTAAGCTGCTGTTTGTTCACTGAGGAAACTGCTGCTGTGGTCTCTGTGTTCATTTTGGCAGTGCTAGCTAAACATTGTTGATTGTGCTTGGAGAAGTCTCTCGGTTTAGAAAATGATGGTGGTTCTGAGTTCCACTGAGAAGATTCTGTAGTAGATTCTGGTGGTATGGATGAGGTTTTCAGCCATTTCCTTAAGTCCATTTTTGTTCAACTTAGCAGGTAGCGGTTGGTGTTGTTGGATGTCTGGGGTGTAGGTAGAGTGACGAAGATAGAATCAAACTAATTACTCATATTGATGAGTAATTTATAATGTGATGTGAAGTAAAGGCAACTTTTCTAACACTGGCTATTAGGAACCCAACATTTTAACTCACTGCTAAATTATTTTTGCAGAAACCCGGAAGCAGTTCAGGAGCTGAAGGAGACAAGCCGGTGAGTACATGTGCTTACCTTTTGTTTATTTCTTTTTATTTTCTTACTGAATTGTTTTGTACATTCATTCAATAAATTGATGTCATGCCTTAAACAGGCAATTTGTAAGAAATGGACAGAATCTAGTTTTAAAAAAATTTAAAGCTGAACCAACATCATGAACAGAGAAGTGAAGAAACAACAGTGTTGAAGTCTCTGTTCTGAGGTTAGCATGCTAACAGCTAGCCTCCTGACAGCCCTCTGTATCTCAGAGGTGATATTCTGACAGCCTGTAGTTTAAAAGCAGCCAGTTCACTGCTGAGTCTAATAAGTCAACAACATAAACTCATAAATGTGAAGAAGGGAAATATTTTGACTCCTATTTTCATTATAAACAGAAAAATCCAACCGTCCACCATCTGAACTCAAGTTTCTGTCTCTGACTAACCCTGACCAGTTTCATCTGCCCGTTAACTCATCGTCACACTCACATATTCAAACTGGACCTGAACTGAGTCAGAGTCACCTTAACAGTGTTGGCTCCCTGCCAAGCTGCCACTGGACTGTATTTTGTTAGTCCACAAACTTGATCTTGGTGTTGTAAATAGTATGGCGTATAAACAGTAAGCAACAACCAAATATATCCTCATTAATAACAAATAACCAATTATAATGTAGTGTAAAGGAGCTTAACAGTGCATAAAAAACAAATACATGTGGTAAATAATTAATCAATGGACAACACTGAATAATACTTTGTGTTAACTTATTGACACTTTCCAATGCTCTGACTCAAGCTCTTTATTAAAGATAAATGTGAACAGTCCATATATACCTTTTTGTATGCAGTGAAACAAACAAAGTCTATAGTCTGTATTGGATGCTGGATGTTTTAAGGTATTGAGTGACTCAGTGCATATTAAAGTTATAGCCAATGCTAAAATAATACCTTCAAGTAGGATGCTTTGATGCAGACTGACCAAACTCATCATGGCCGTTTATTGACATTTACAGACAAAGACTTTATTCATTTAGTTTGTGTTTGTTTGTTTGTTTTGGTTTCATGCATGCTACCATGTGTTCACACAGTTATTAGTTCGTTTCCATTCAGTTATTGTACAATAAAAATAACATTTAGACAGTAAAAGATTGCCGTTTGCACACATTCATATAGAGCGTATTAGTCGCAGAGTGACGAAGTTGGAATTGAGATGAGTGAGGTGATGTGATTATGTTTTCAGGCAACATTTCTAACACTGGCTATTAGGACCCCAAAATTTTAACTCAGTGTCAAATTCTTTTTGCAGAAACCCAAACGCAATCCAGGAGCTAAAGGAGACAAGGAGGTAAGTACATAGGATTACCTTTGGCATATTTCTTTTTATTTTCTCACTGAATTGTTTTGTAAATTCAATCAATAAAATGATTTCATGCCTTCAACATGCAATGTGTAAGAAACAGTCAGAATCTAGTTCCGATTTTTTACACAATTATTATTTAAACTGTTCTTTATGGTGCAGTACTAAGGATGAATTGAGGAAACAACCTGCTCTGTAGTCTGGTTGTACAGTACTTAAAATGTACTTTGCTGTTTCAAAAATGGTGCTTTGACATAAAAGTAGACTTTTGAATTATGAATTAGAACGGTGCAAAGAATAAAAATGGCCTGAAATAAACTCAATTATTGTGAAAAGATGTAGGATAAATGGGCTGAATGTGACAAATATATTAGATATTGTGTAATTGGTACATAACATTTCATATTTATTATATATACTTGCTTAGCAGTGTCTAAACCTTGTTGAGGCAACTTTGACACTTTGTCTTCTTTTTTCTCCCCAAACAGCCTCTAATAAAGTTTGAGTCTAACAACAAAGTGAGCTTCCATGGTGGTTCATATCCTGTATAATACTACCCACTGTCAACAGTTATTTTACTGATAAATCACACATTGAGCTTTAATCATGATTTGAGGGATGTACAAATAGGCTACAATTTTTCATATTTAAAGCAACATTATGTAACATTTTAAAATAACAGCTTGAAAATCATGTTTATGGTACAGTGTCTTGTAATAGGGTGAATGGTGTATCTGTCACTTGTTTCTGCACTATGTAACACAAATAACTTCATACTGTGTATTACTATGTAGATTATAAATCTCTTTGTTGTGCTAAATGACATTTTAACATTAACTATGAGTAATGAGAGCTTTCACAATAAAACATTGACTGCAGAGATCAACATTATTATCTGAGGCTGCACTTAAGATAAACACATATTTTCAAAACGGATCTCTTGAATTTGCTTCCTACAGAAAACTAATCACATTTTTAGTAATTGGGAAACTTCACAGCTCTCTGGTGGACATAAACAAACTTGTACAATCCTGCTTTTTCCAACTCCGGAACATCTCAAAAATCAAAGCGATGCTAACAACCAGCCATCTTGAACTTCTAATCCACACCCTGATTTTCTCTCGCCTTGACTACTGTAATGCTCTTTTTACCTGTCTCAACCGTGCAGCCCTGTCTTGCCTGCAGGTTGTACAAAACGCTGCAGCCAGACTATTAACCAATACCAACCGCAGATCCCACATCACACCTATTCTTGCTTCCCTTCATTGGCTTCCAGTAAAATACAGAAGAAACTTCAAGACACTACTTCTCACTTCAAGGCCCTTCATGGTCTTGCCCCTCCCTACATTGCTGAACTCCTACACCCTTACCCCACCTCTAGACCACTCAGATCCTCTGACCTAGACCTCCTATCTACACCCCGGTCCCTCCTCAAATCTAAGGGTGACTGCGCCTTTGCAGTCAGAGCCCCGTCCCTCTGGAACAGTCTACCCTATTCTGTCAGATCAGCTGAATCACTAAATGTCTTCAAAAAAACTTCTTAAAACCATCTCTATCGTCTTGCATTTCCTAGAACTGAACTGTAATTTTCTTGGCACATATTTGTTCATGTATGTTTGTTTTACTTTATCTTGTTGTCTACTTTTATGCTCGTTTTTAGTATGTTTTTAATTATGTTTTATGTTTACTGTACCCTGTTCCACACTTTGTAAACTTTGATTTGAAAAAAGTGCAAAATAAATAAATAAATAAATAAACAGAATATAAATGATTCTTCTTTGACCTAAATTCAATTAACACAATGTTTAGTTTCCTCACGTGTTGATGAATCAATACATATATAGTACTGTGCTGCCTCGCACGGGGCACCATTGGTGTTGGGCCTTGCATTACACAAGGCAAAAATAAGTCGTGTTTATGCAACATTAAAAGGTAGTTTTAGGCTAAATTTGGCCATCAATCATAATTTATGATTATCGGGGATAATTATTAACTTTAATAAATGATATGATCCAATTTACATTAGATCACCTCGGGGCACCACCCTTGAACTAACCAACTAACCACACTAACTAACTAACATGCACTATATACAGGCTTGCGTGCATGTCTGTGTGTGTGAGGTGATGCCAGGTTAGAGAGGATGGTTAGTTGCAACAAGGACGGCGCTAGAGTTTAGACTATCTGGTCAGAGGAGGGTCTGTTACTCTGACCAATAGTAGCTCAAAGCTGAATTTTGCACTGAGGTGTGAAAAATTGGGAATTCTGGGACACTGAGGTCCAGTTCAAAGTCCATTTTGAAATCCACAATGAATGACTCAATCTGTGGGTCCCAACAGTTTCATGAAGCTTTGATAAACGAGGACTTACATCAGTTTATTACAAGGAAGCTCAGCATTCAGAGCTGTAACTGCATTTGGTCAGACAAATAGAAAGACTGTGATGTCTCTTGCTCACCTTTAGCGCCTCCTGCTGGGTGAAAGTTTGAAGTGCAGGTGTGAAGGATCACTCTCAGTGTGGTTCGCTTTATGATATGTCTCACTGGTCTGCCTCTCTGGGCATCCTGTAAATTTAACATGATTGTCAAGATGTAACAAGATAATTGGATTTGGTCAGTGAAAGTTCTCATCTGTGCATATATATACATACACACGCAGATAGCTTTTTTTTCTAGTCAAACACAGAAACAAACATTAAAACAGATGTCATAAACACAAAGACAGAACACAAGGCAACACAAGAGATGAAGTGATGGAAGCGCCCTGACAGTTCAGTGGTTGATGGACGTCACAGGAAACTGAATTTGTTGTTTGTTTGATTACTGTTTGTCCTCCAATGTAAATGAGTACTGTACAGTTTCTCAAGTACTGCATTTAAGTAGAGTTAAGATGTACTCATGTACTCATATTTCTACACATTTAAACATGCAGACTGTCCCTTCTGCCACTAGAGGGCTCCCAATCACATCAATGACACGATGTAGTGTCATGAGGCAGCATGGGATTATGGGAGATGTTGTCTTCAGTGTTAAATGACCACCACTGCTCATGGCTGTGGCTCAGGGTAGAGCCAGCATCTTGTTATTGGAAGGTTGCTGGTTTGATTCCCCTGGTCTGCATGTCGAAGTGTCCTTGGGCAAGATACTGAACCCCAAACTGCTCCCGATGTGCTGGTGGGCACCTCACATGGCAGCCGCCACCGTCAGTGTGTGAATGTATGAATAAATTACTGTAAGTCACTTTTCTGATGTGGCACAAATGTTGTTGTGGAGCAGAAGTGTAAATAAGTAAATGTATTTCATTACTCTCCCCCACTGACATGTTACACATTATATCCAGAGAGAAGGCGACACCAGGTGGACAAACTGTGAACTACAGGAACAAACTCCTCCAGTCACTGACAGCTGACAGTCAGTTCATCTTTCTCTGCTGTTCTTCTTATTCAGAATTTAACTTAACAGAACAAATCAGTTTCTGTTTGCAGGAGCAGATGATACTTACTTAAAACTAAAATATATATATTTTAAAAAAAGGAAACCAGCTCTCTGACGATTGAGTCATTTCAGGCCTCAAACAGTTCACAGACCCCGCCCACCCCCCTGGCCTATCAGTGTTTCCATGGCAACAATCAAAAACACCTGCTGACAAACAGGAAAAATATTTGTGGTTTGATAACGAGAAGGGAAACAGTTTTACGCACTGCAGAAACCTTTGACATGAATGTTATTCTCCTGATGATCCAGTCAAACTTTTGTTTCTTTATGTTCAGTGTTCAGTTCTTCTCTTGTCACAGCGTGTTTATGATGTGGTTATGAGATACGATGTCGAGTTTCACCCATTTTAGTTGCTTTACCTCGTCACAAGGTCTGATAATTACAAGTTTCTACGTCTCACTTTATTCTAACACATTTTCTCGGTACCAGCAGCACTCGGCTGAGGTCAGAGAAAAAGTGTTTTGGTCCCATAAACTCGGCTGGAAATGTTCAGAGTTCTCCTTCTACGACTTCAGACATGGAATTAATTTAATAAACATGTACTGTGAATGTGATATGACATATGACATGTAGTCGTGTAGTAAAACGTGCAAACCGGTGATCAATGTTAACATCTTCACAGCCTCAGGAATGGAGGCAATAGGCAATGTTTAGTCGGTTGACCCGTCTTTAAAAACCCATGCAGACCCGTCCACATGACAGTGGTTCTCAATAATTTGTGTGTAAATGAAAATGAAAAGCAGCAGTTGGATGGATGCTGACATACAGTACAGCAGTATTCAGACTGAGTATTGCAGCTGACATATGATAGATGATCATACACTGATATCACTCTTTTCTGGAAAAAAACGGGCTTAAATCACTAAAAAAATGACTGGACTCTGGTGCAGCGCCTGAGACAACAGGTCCAACTCATCTCCTGTCTCTTCTCTTCTTCTTCCTCACTCTCATTCTCTCACCATCTCTCTTTTCTTCTTCTTCTTTTCTTTTATCTCTCTCCTCTCTGACTTCCTGTTTTCTCACAGCCGCCAACTGCTCTTCCTCTTTTCTGCGATCCAATCTTTCTTTCTTTCTTTCTTTCTTTCTTTCTCTCATTTTGTCTCTCACTCCGTCTTCTTTATCACACACATGGTGGTGTAATTGCTCCGGTGTCATCAGCAGATGAATTAAAGTATTTCAGCAGTGAGTCTACAGTGAATTGTTTTCCGTGGCAGCGCTGAATTACCATAGAAACTAATGACTCGGCTTCGCAGGGAGCCACCGGAGTCCACCAACTTCTCACTCTGATCATTCAGTCGTTCTGCCTTTATTGTTCACCGGGGAAATCTGGTGTGCAGACGAGCTTTAGAGATAAACCACAGGCTGATGAGACACAACGTACAGAGTGTCGTATAGGTAAACGACGGTGGAGGAGAGCAGAGCAATAAAAAGACAACACAGAGAGTAGTTACAGCGACACGAGAGGCTTCATGTGCAGATGAAGCAGAGGAATCAGAGCGAGAGTTAACGAGTCGCTGCTTCTGCTGCTGAACAACAACCTGCACATTAACCGACATTCTGTCAGTGTGTCCTCACATGAAGCCGCAGTGACAGGACGGAGGTTTCTGTTTCAGCTTCTATGAATCAAACTGACCTCTGAGCAGTGTTGACTCCAACACGCTGATGTAGGATGTCGACACATTGACGCTGAAACACAAAGTGGAAACCAAAGTTCTGCTCCAGACGTCAGAGATCCAGCTGACGACACAGATTACTAGATATTCCAGCTGTTGAACGTAACCTGACTACGGAAGCTCTGAGGGGACAATTATCTTTTCTGATGATCCATTTTCCAAATCTGATCTAAATTTTCTTCCAATCTGTGAAAAAGAGTTTTTTATTTGGCTCCATGCACAATTCTTTAATTTCTCCTGAAAAATAATAAAATAGTTGTTGTTGTTGTTGTTTCAGAGGTGCTTGGTGAGGACGGGTTTAGCTTTCTGCTGGCCGGAGCGGTTCCGGTCCACACACCTGCAGCACGCTGGATGTAATCAGCACCTGCTCTGATACTCAGAACTTCTCTTTGTACGCTGCCAGGTTACTGTCAGCAGCTCCACTGGTACCTGGTACTGGTACCTGGTAGCCTACCTGCTGGTACCTGGTACCTGGTACGTGAACGTGTACTTAGAAGCTTTCGTTTTCCCACAAGCTAACATCTTGGAAGCAGCGTCTGTTAAACAGTGAAATGTTTCACTGTCAGAATTTGAATAACTCTTTCTGATAATATGTGTAAAGGCCCCCACACACCCCCCAGACGTCCAGCTGCCTTTATCCGACCACTCTGTTGCCTTTCGTCTGACCCGTTCGGCAGAAAAGTGTCATTGAACACACCGCTTCGATGTTCTGCCAGCTCCACAGTAGCATGTACATTCTGCGCATACGCTGGACTAGGGGTTTATGCACGCAACTCTCTTTACTTTACTTTACTTTTACTTTAAACATGCAGCGAGGCATTACCAAACGAACACAGATTAATTCATCCTGAATGAACATAATAACAGCGAGTCTCGTGCCAGTACTCCAAAACATGAAAACAAGAAATGATGGAAGTGAGTGCGTAGTAAAACAAAGCGCACACAGTATTCCGCCCCTCCCACACACCGCGCTGATTCACTAGCGCACCGGCAATCAGAATGGTAATACAGCTGGCACACAACCAATCAGAGAATCCAATGGCTCAGACGTCCGACAGCGCTCCTCCTCAGACTTCGCATGTTCAGTCGGATCAGATAACGTCCGCCCAGCTCCGAAAGCTTCCGACGCTGCTGAACACACTGAACAGAAATGTTCCCGACCTCGTCCGAGTCTCTGCAAACACTTCAGACGTCCAACGGTTGGGCCGGTGAGTTCCTGCCTTAAAGTCTAGGAGAGCTGCAAGTTTAAATGATCTTATCTCCAGCAGAGGGCGCTAAACCGGAAGTTAACCGGTTGGGTCGGTGGAAGTCTGCAGTGAGTGGTTCTAAAGACCCGAACATGAAATATCCGGGTATTAATTTATCCAGGAAGTCGAGTGTTACGGACTTCATGCGCTGCTGAGCAGCTTTCACAGGATGAACGGAGCTCCGCTGAACTCTTAATGTGATATAAAAAACAGAACCACACATTCAATTCGCTGCTCGCTGTTCATCATAGAGACCCGAAGCCCCGCCCCTTCCTGTTCCCTTACAGAACTGAACCAGAACCAGAACTGCAGATTTATTGTGATGTTCATCTTGTTCAGAACCTTTTCTGACCCAGTTGGCTCCACGTTGGTTCTGGAGACGATGTAGTTCACTGAGCTTCACCACAAAACCAAATGAGGTTTGACCTTAATTACAGCAAACCGACAAACATCATGTGTGAGATTCACGACCCAGATCAGACCGGATCAATACTTTATCTGATTACTCAACAGTTCTTTGGCGATATCAGGTCCCACGAGGTCGACGGGAAGGGGCGGGGCTTCAGCTCTCATCGCTGTGTCCTGACCGGCCATCTTGTTGTGTAATCCTTCCTGTTGTCTCTTTGTTCCGTCCTCCATGTTGTTTGTCTGTCTTGTTCTTCCTCTCGGTGCGACGTGGCACAGAAGATTCAAACTCGAGAGCAATTTCAAATGATTATTATTAAGTGTTCTTCACCGACAGCGGTTCTCTCAGCAGCAACACACGAAGTTGTGCGTCACAGCTTTGAACAAACCCGCTGAAAGGTTCCCCACAGGGCCATTATCTGCTCATCTCATTTCATTTCTATGGTGACCGCTAATAACGCTAGCAGGTTAGCTTCCCCGTCCCAGTAGGACTGTATCCTGCCGCTGCTCATCTGACAGCTGGAGAGAGCGAGAGGAAGAAAATCAGTTTATACAGCCCCACTGTGACACACTGCTGATGGCTTCACACACACACACACACACACACACACACACACACAAACACACACACAGATACACGATGCTGAAGCCCGTGGCGTGCAGTCTAAAGGGGACCCATAACCTTGAATGAGGGGAATAGAAAGTGTTTGTGTGTGCGAAACAGTTTGGTGTGTGTGTGTGTGTGTGTGTGTGTGTGTGTGTGTGTGTATGTGTGTGTGTGTGGTAATGAGAGAGTGGGTGGGTGCAGAAAAGGAAGTGGCGGA
Organism: Sparus aurata; assembly: GCF_900880675.1. NCBI lineage: Eukaryota > Metazoa > Chordata > Actinopteri > Spariformes > Sparidae > Sparus > Sparus aurata. The sequence continues at coordinate 1,267,884 of NC_044193.1, forward strand.
GAAGAAGGTAGAAGTGAAGACAAAAAAACGACAGAAAGCAACAGATGAGAGAAAAGGAAGAAGAGCAGAGTGACGAGGACCGACAAGAAGAAGAAGAAGAAGAAGACGCGGAGGACGAGGAAGGAGCGAGACGAAACACGAAGAGGTGAGGAAGAAGAGGGGGGATGAAAACTTGGTCACCTGACAGATAAGTTTGAATGGATGTAGCTGAATACAGTGTGAGGTCACTCACTACAGCTGTATTTACAGGTAATCTGATTACCTTTAGAAAAAGGAAAAGTAGTTTTAGACTTTGTGAAGATGTTGTGATATGATAATGACCACAGGTGAAGTGTCAGATGATCAGGTTATGTTACAGTATAACATGTTATCAGTGTGTGAGGAGGCGGATCACACAGAGATGATCCTCAGCTGCTCCGACATGAACGATGACTTCATTTATTATAAATTACAATATTTATCAAAACACGCACTTATACAGCTGCTCATCAGCCAATCACAACAGTTTTCTCTGTTTATTAACTCCAGCTGAAGTTATGAGCTCGTTTTTAATTAGATTTTATTTTTCACCCGTGTCCGTTTGTTTGTTGGTTCGTCAGCAGGATTAAACAAAAACCACTGAGCAGATTTCCACCCAGATTAGAACTCGTTAACTTTCAGTGCTGATCCAGAAAAAGAGACGGATGCAGGAAGTTTTCTCACTTTCTTTAACAATTTTCGGCATAAAGCTTGTGAATTTTTAAATGATTTGTTGAAGATGTGGTGGCTGAGTGGAAAAGCTTTCTCATCATAAATGAAAATCTATACGTTGGTTTCTGCTGTCAGTCGGTCTAAAGCTGACAGATTTTATCAGCAGCAGCTCATCAGCTAACGAACATTCGCTCTGTGTCTGAGCTGAGTTAATGGAGTAGTTTGCGTTTGTTTAGGTTGAATGTTCTGTTGTTTCTTTCTCGTCACAGCGCTGCTGATGCTCCGGTTGGGTTCAGGTCGTAAAACCTCCTGGTTAGAGTTAGAAAACATGGAGGTTTGGATGAAAACATCTGCTTTAGTCACCACAAAAACAGCTGGAAACATCTGCAGGAGTCTTAAAGATATTCAGTGATCTGACTTGAGCTGCAGTCGCTGTTCGGCAGCCATGTTGGCTGTAATAACTCCACCACCAAACATCATTTCAAACACTTAAACAAAACTTTACAACAAAATATTCACATATTATTCCCCTTTTTTTCAGTTTGCTGTCCGACTCGATCTCCAGAATAAATGCTGCTAACTACATTTTCAGGAAAACCACAGATTAGAAGTTAAAACTGGGTTAAGTTTTCTATTTCTGGGTTAGTTGTAGGCGTAGAAACCACCTGGTTAGTGTTTTGTCGCCACAAAAACAGCAGGAAACGTCTGCAGGAGTCCTTAAAAATATCCAGCGGTGTGACTCGAACTGTGGTCGGCTGTCTTGCTGCCTCGCTGGCTGTAATAACACCTCCCTCCCCCGCTGTGATAAAGTGGCTGATAATCATATAATGAGGATGTGAAAGGACACGTCTGGTTCTCCTGTCAAACCCTCGGACGCGTCTGTGGTTTACAGGAACAATAACTGCTCACTTCATCTCCTGGAGACGGAGCTGCTGGTTGCAGTCGGGCTAGTTTAGTAAAAGATGGCGTGATAAAAAACACGACAGCAACCACGTGTTAGAACAGATAACGTCTCCCGTGTGAGACACAGCAGATGACGGCGTGCTCAGACGACGTCGAGTCGATGTGTTCGAAGTCTTTAAACGCGAGAGGACGTCACACACATGCAGCCAGAGAAACGCAGACGGTCGAGCTCGTAGGGCAGCTGGAGGTTCTCCGTCCACCTCGGGTGTGTCACAGAAGAGTTAATGATTAATGTTACCATCAGCCTGATGATCGCTCAGCTGTCAATATGAAATAAATTCAGTCAGACCAGTTAAAGTAATTTATCTGTAGAGCATCTGTATGGAAGGAAAGGAAATTTAAAATGCGAAATGAGAATCTGAAAATGTAAAGTGTGAAAAATGGAACTGGAAGCTTTAATTGTTCTTTAAATCCCTGACGTGAAATCTTTCCTCTGTCTGTGTCTGAGGTTGAACAGAACGACGTCGCCGGGACAAAACTAGTGAACGATTCAAAGACGTCTTCTCGATGTGTTTCTGCCGTGTAACGTGAAGTACGTAAGCCTCTCGTCGATCCTCAGCCTCCTCCAGATGTCGACTTCCGCGCAGTTTATTCCACGTTCGCCTCGTTGTTCCCGTCGTTGTCGCCCCCTGCTGGGACTGTCGGTGAACTCGCTGGCTCGCTGCCCTCTGAGCTGCAGTTTGGGGTTTGTAGTTCAGAAGGACTCAACTTTCCGTTTCTGGACTGACGGGTGAAAAACAGCGCGTTGGTGTGAGGTTGAGTCAGTGCTGCTCATAAAAATATTTCCTCTGCGGGGAAACAACGCAACTGTCAGGTCCTAATGTTTGTGTTTCGATGTACGAGTGTGTGTGTGTGTGTGTGTGTGTGTGTGTGTGTGTGTGTGTGTGTGTGTGTGTGTGTATGATTTGACATGAATGATTCATGAGCAGCTGTTGTTGGTGTGTTGATAATCAACGCCTGGAGCATCTCTCTTCCTCTCTTCCATTATCTCTCCATCTATCCTTTCATTCGCTCCCTGACTCATTCTCCCTCTCTCTCTCTCTCTCTCTCTCTCTCTCTCTCTCTCTCTCTCTCTCTCTCTCTATCTCTCTCTCTCTCTCTCTCTCTCTCCCTCTCTCCCCTCAGGTGTCTCTCTCCCTCTCTCTCTCTACCTGAACACCTTGAATCAGGGTAATAACGGCCAGAAAAACAGGACATGTCTGTTCCTGCTGACTCCTCTCTCTGACTTTCTCTTCCTCACTATCACTTTCCCTCTCACTCCATTTTTCTCTCCTTTACTTGTTTCTTCTTGCCCCAGTTTGTCATTGATTTCATGTAAAGAGGGCGAGACAGACGAAGCAGAGAGATCTCTCTCCCTTCACTTCACTGCTCAGTCAGTCAGTCAGTCAGTCAGTCAGTCAGTCAGTGTGGTGTGTGAGCTGCTCTCAGGTCAGTCAGCGTGGTGTGTGAGCTGCTCTCAGGTCAGTCAGCGTGGTGTGTGAGCTGCTCTCAGGTCAGTCAGCGTGGTGTGTGAGCTGCTCTCAGGTCAGTCAGTGTGGTGTGTGAGCTGCTCTCAGGTCAGTCAGTGTGGTGTGTGAGCTGCTCTCAGGTCAGTCATGTGGTTGTTAAACTGTAGGTGACTTGGAGAGAGTCAGAGGAGGATTCACACCTTACTGGCCTCAATCACACACAAACAGAAGCTCATGGCTGTCAAATACCCGGTAAGCCTGATCAGTACATTTACTATCAACATTGACTGATTCAGTTGATCTGTTGAAACACTCTCATGTGATCTGGGAACCTGTGTGTGTGTGTGTGTGTGTGTGTGCAGAGCTAATGCTGAGATTGTTATTTAAATGTATTCAGAAGCTGCTTCTAAATGAGAGGAAAGGTCCACAGAAATGCTTCTAACAGCACGCTGATGATTAAATGTTCTTGTGGCGAATCATCCGAGCGTCACGTACAAAGTGAATGAAAAGAAGCGAATGATGCAAACATGCACAATTTGCATCATTCGCACATTTGTGTGAGATTAAAACATTCAAACTCCTGTGAGGATTTTGCGTGACGTGAAAGCTTATCGGCGCTCAGTCATGCTGACATCATCACGTTAAAGTCGCTAATGTTCGGACATTCATGAACAACAATGGAGGAGAAGATAATAATCAGTAATCGTGGCCACTTGCAGACACACGGAGCTGAACGATGACACATTTTCTCTACTGAGACAGGAAGAAAACGAGCTGGTGTGGAGGAAAGTGAGCGAGGAAGTTGGACTACGTGGTAAGTCATGGAAATATGTCTCAGCACAGTGTAGCTGATCGATCCGAACTCCATTCAGGGAACAAACATTTTAAAAGTTGTTTGCCGACCTGGTGCTGCACAAGTTCAGGCTTCCTACAAGGCGACATCATGATGTTGTTACTTCAGCTTCTGATCACCTGGACACCTGTCGGCCTCAGGTAGAGCTGGAAGCTGCCATCATCCAGAAGCTGAAACTCACCCAGCTGGATGCCACGAGTGTGACACCGAGAAAAATGAATAATCCCTCGATCGAACACGCGTGCATGACGCGAATATTTTCTTAACGTTTGGTCTGAATGCAGCTTTACGAGTCCGTCCTCATCAGCCACATGTAGGTTAAAATTAAAGCAGGTTATTACAACTCGTATTCACAGCTGTAGTTAGCAGCGCCCTGTAGAGGACGGAGCCATTATGAGTCCACAGTGAGTTATTTTAACTTGCAGAACAGAAGTTATTTAGGTAACGTAGGTACGACTGTGATGGAAGTTACAGAAGTGACCGTAATGTTTATCTAAACTGTGACTGCAACCAAACTATGTTCGAGGTTCGCCTGCTGCGACGGTCAACAGACAGTCGACCTGTTCAGTCATTTTAATGCGAGGATGTGTTGATTCTACAGATCCGTCACACCAAGAACAGCAAAAAACTATCAGTGTAACATTTTAGAAATCGCTCAGCTGAACGGTGGAGTCCACACCACGGCTATAACGATGGGGAACATAATCATTGTGATCACTGAGAGCCAATCAGAATACACCTGAAACTACACGGTCATCAACAGACTGATATCTGGGACTGACTTTGATACTGAGCAGTTGAATCAGTATTTGAACTTGTTGACTGTTGACACCTTCTGACATTTTGTTTCCTTTCATCACTGTTTGATTTGATGCAGTCTGTTTAATGTGTAGCTGAATGCTAACGTTAGCTGGAATATGTTGTTTAGATTTGAGCTACAGCCCGACGTCCCTCCAGATTCTAACGGTCAGCTGTCTTTTCAGTGGCTGAGCATTCTGAGAGCGGTGAAATGAGAACAATTTGTCAGATAACTAGTTCAGTGAAAACTTAAATCTTGACTTTACCTGGACTGTGAGGTCTCAGCAGCATCTTAGTGTCAGTAACAGACCACGTGTTGGATAATCAAAGGTTGATCTGGCAGCAGAAACAAACCACAAAACTAAATTTGGTGACAAAATAACAGCCTCTAAATATCCCCTGCCATCACCACCGGTGCACGTGCAGTGCATGATGGGATACGTATCAACAGCAGGTTCCTACACGAGGCAGCTGCAAAAGCTTCCATGGTAAATTGGGCAACATTGGACCGTTGTTTTCTAAATGTGGACCTGATTGATGACACAAGAAAAAACAAGAGCAGACAAGAAGACGGAGTGAGGAGAAGCCTCGAGTCAGAAACTGTTTCAGATTCACTCACAGCTCCGACTGAAACTGCTGCTTCTCCTGGAGGGAGGTCGAGTTATTACGAATCAATTAAAAATAAAAAACAATGTCACTTTTATTTCAGTATTGACGTGAGTGTGTGTGTGTGTGTGTGTGTGTGTGTGTCTGTGTGTGTTGAGTCAGCGTGGGTGTGTTGACTTCCTGCTGTGAGGAAACTCTCTTCCGATGGAGACACACTGAAATGTTTCAGATCTGAACTGATGTGGAAACACACTGAATCACACACACACACGCACACACACACACACACACACACACACTGTTTGCCTGTGTGTTATCTCCTCATCGGTGGGTTGAGTTGGTCTGTGCTGCTGCTGATGACAGATCTGTGGAGTCGCCTCGTCATTGCATCAATAATTTACTCGTCATGTCAAAACTTCCTTCACTGAGGCGACAACAACAAACTGAGCGGTCTGGAGCGAGCGACACGTGGAGTCTCTGCTTTTTATAAGGAAGCTCATTTAGGACAAAACCATCACGTGAGCGCAGAACAGACAGAAGTTTGAGTTGAAACTAAAGTAAATCTAGAGAGTGAGAGCAGAGAGCTGTGCAGAGGACGGAGGGTGAGTACCATCCATGATTCTGTTTGTAAAGAACTGCTCAGGACCAAAAGAAACTGCTGCTGCTGGAAACACTGACAGAACCACGCAGATGAAATGTCAGGGGTGGAACTGGTACTCACATCCTTCTCTCGCATTCTAAAACTAGAAAATACTTTAAAGTCCTGCGTTGAAAATTATTCAAGTAAAGATGCAAAGACCAGTTTGTCTCACTGCGTTCAGAACTTTGGGATGGATCGTGTCATGTTCCCCTCAGGATGCTGTGAAAAAGTACTTGAGTCAAAATGAAGATGGGGTTAAAATATTACTTTAAAAGAAGTGACAGTCAGACAGTCAGTACTCGAGTAAAAGTCTTGAAGTAACTGAAGGTAGATGAACTCCGGATCAGAACAGAGTCTGATGAGACTCCAGGTGTTGGGACTGAGCTGTGGTTTCATCATTCAATGTTCAACAGATGTGACGACACACTGACATTAATGTTCCCTCTCTCTGCTGCAGCATGGTGAACAGATGAACAGCTAAAACACACACACACACACACACACACACACACACACACACACACACACTCTCTCCATGAGTATGTCGGCGGTGCACTCAGCCTCCCCTCCTGCTGAGGACCCGACCACGCCCCCACCGATGACCACGCCTCCTCGCAAAGCCTCAGTCCGTCTGCAGGAGAGGTGGGTGTTAACCACACACACACACACACACACACACACACACACAATATCTAAAATATTATGTCTGAAGAATGTTTTCAAAACTGTCCCAGGTTTCTGAAATTTCTCTTTACAAAATGTCTCCAGTGTCTAAAACTGTGCACATGAATTAAAATCGTCTTTGTTTTGCTGAAATGAGCTCTCTTTCTTAAAGGAACAGTTCACCCTAAAACTTAAATCAAGTCATTACATCACCTGCATCCCCAGTCAGGTGAAGTGTCGAGGTCCACAGAACAGTTCTGGAGCTTCACAGTAAAACAGAGTTGCAGCATTCTGCTGAACAACTGAAGCAGCTGAGACTTGATTTAAACATCAGAAGTCTCCATCAGCTCGTCTGCTGTGATCTCAGTCTGCAGCAGAGAACACATCACTAACTGATCTTAGACCAGATTTACACTTTTATTAACATGAAGTCTTCTGTCAGTTTTAGTTTAAAAGAGTTTAATTTACATCTTTTCACATCAGTTTGTGCGTGAGTGAGTACATTTTTCATGTTTGGCTGAACTGTTCCTTTAAAGCCTTTCTTTCACAAACTTCATATTATTCCTTAACGGTGCACTTCTTTTATAGACGAGGTTCAAACCTCTCTCTGCTATTGGACGTGAGCACCCTGGGGGTGGAGCCTGTTTGCTCCGTCTCCACCCCGAAGGAGGTGTGGCTTCAGCTGCTTCACACCTCCTCGCGACCGCTCACACACGCCACGCTGCAGCAGGCTGCCATAGACACCAACACACTGAATGTAGAGTACCAGGTAACACACACACACACACACACACACACTCAGATGTAGGTGAGTGTTTGTTTCTGTGTGTGCTCAGGTGTGTGTGTTGTGTCTCCTCCACAGAAGATCCCTCCGAACTTCGTGAGCGCGGCGGAGCTCGATGTTCCAGGTCACATGATTAAAGACCGATACAAAACCATCCTGCCCAGTCAGTGTCCGCCGTCCTCCTGGTCCCACTGCAGACACCCTCCACACTGTCGCCCCTCTTGTTTATTATTGTCCTTTGTTGTTCACTGTTTAGACCCTGAGAGCCGGGTGATCCTGAGGAGCCCAGAGGAAGAGGCGGGGCCAGACCGCTACATCAACGCTAACTACATCAGGGTGAGTCGAGTCAGCTGCTTCTCCTGCAGGGTTTTATCACGTGTTCATGTGAAATAGCAAATTACACCGATTACAAAGAAAGATATGTGCGAACATATCAACACACGGAGTTAAACACTGGACAAAAGTTAGTGGACACCTGAACCTCTCACCCTTCTTCTGTTCGGATCGGGCCGGTTCATTTAATTCTTGCTTAGTGTGAATTAGTTCTTAAGATAACAGATCAGGACACGACTGCACTGCGTGGTTCTACTGATCCTGCACGTTTGTGTTAACTGGAGCTGCACATTGAAATGTTTGTGCACGGCCAACTGCAACAATGTTCTGATCAACTGTCCGCCACAGAATGCAATACGATTTACTTTATTGGGTTATTTGCAGAAATTCCAGGTAGCCACGATGTTCAGGCCAACAGTTGCAGTCACACGAGGCAATCCAGTCAAATCAAGAGCATGAAAATAATTAAAAACATTTGAAGTCATAAAGCAGCAGCACGAGTCCGGGTCACCAGAAGTGATGGATGAAACTCGTGTCGGTTTGGACCAGAGACGATTCCAGTAAAGGTTGTTCAAAGACGACGGCTGCGTCCTCAAAGATGCTGACAAAAAGAGAGGAAGCGGCGTTGTGCAAACCGACACTGAACAGTCAGAAGAAATGAAAGATAAAATGCAGCTGCAGATCGAAGATGACTCTTTGTTTTCTAGAAGAGCTGTGGACAGTCACAAGTCCAACACAGCCCGTCCAGCACACTTCACATGTACCGCTGTGTCTTACGATAATGGACGAAAATAATGTGCCACATTTCTAACGATGATCTTTAAAAGGGTTTTTCAGTTGAACAGATGCTTTATTATGATTTCAGACGATAACAGACATGAAAGTTGATAAACATTTGAAAAAATATCCTGTTTGTATGGCAGTAGAATCTTATAACACAGATAAGCAAACCGACTGATAACCATCGATTGTCACGCCAACGTAAACCTTCGTCATGGTGCATCGCTGCAACCCGAGTTTAAGATGTTGCTCCATTATTTGATTTGACGTATGAGTGAGTCAGGCTGAGACCGTCGGGTCGTCTGGTGAACAGACAGAACTGGGTGTCATCAGCAGAACACTGGTAGGAAAAACCATGTGAGGTGATTAATGAGAAGAGAAGTGGACCGAGTACTGATCCGTGTGGTACCACAGTGAGGAGAAAGTGACGCTCTCACCTCAAACGATCACAGCGTCAAAGAAAAGTCATCAGAGTTCAGTCAGAAGAGAACTGAACATGCTGATTCATTATAAAGTTGCAAAAGACCTTTAGACTCGTAGTTTACATGCACGGCAGGAAAGAAAGCACTGAAAACTAAAAACTCAAGAGACGAGTCGTCGTCTGTTTTTATAGTTTGAACTTGTTTTTTACTCTTCAGTCGTCGATTTAATTAGTGAAGTGACAGCAAAGAAAAACATGTTTCCTTCTGTGTTTTATTAACACGAAAACAAGCTGATAGTGTGTGACAGCGCTGTCACTCAGCGTGGGCGTCTTCTCGTTTCTGCTGTGTGTGTGTGTGTGTGTGTGTGTGTGTGTGTGTGTGTGTGTGTGTGTGTTTGTGTGTGTGTGTGTGTGTGTGTGCATGCACGCGTCGGACAGCTCGACAAACAGAAGCTCAGATATGAGCCGTCGGTTTGTCAGCGTGGGAGTCTGACAACCAGGAAAACCACAGGAAGTGAGGGAGGAAGTCACTTGTCCTTGACTCACCCCCCTCCTCCCCCCTTCTCCCCCCTGGCCCACGCATCCCTCACACTCTGCAGCCTCAGCTCTGTGTGTGTTTGTGTGTGTGTTTATGTGTGTGTTTATGTGTGTGTTCATGTTGTAGAGCAAACACCTGTTGATGTGTAACACCAGTGTGATCAATATTCTCTTCTGCATGTATGAATAAATTTATATTAGCGACGTGCTGATTGGCCGCTTTGTGGTTGTTATTGATGAACAGTCGTCGTTCGCTTCCTGTCGTATGAGGTTGAGGATGTTGTGTGGTTTAGAAGTAGAGGAGACAAAAGTGACGGTTCTTATTAAGTGATTTCTAACCTGGCAAATAAAACACATATCAGTCATTAATGGATCAACATTGTTTATTACAGCATGAAAAACTTCAACCAGAGAAAATAAATAAATGTATGACATAAATGCAAATACAAGATCAGAATTTTAATATTCACAATATTAATGAGTAATAACACAAACTGTCTCCATCAGTGAGTAAACGAGCTGTTCACAGAGGAGAAGAAGGTCCCCGAATACTGTTTGAAGTTAGAGAGGTGGCAGGGTCCGCCACATATAAACAAACAGTATAAACTTGTTTTCCTTTAAGGTCAGTTTGTTTATTCAGTCATGGAAACAAAGAGTTTGTTTATTTAGTTCGTTTATCAGCCAATGAGGATCTTTGTCTGCTCATTAACATTTCTCCAACAGAACTACAGACTACCCCTTTAAACTACAGACTGCTCCTTTAATCTACAGACTACCCCTTTGAACTACAGACTGCTCCCTTAATTTACAGACTGCTGCTTTAATCTACAGACTGCTCCTTTAATCTACAGACTGCTGCTTTAATCTACAGACTGAACCTTTAATCTACAGACTGCTTCTTTAATCTACAGACTGAACCTTTAAACTACAGGCTGAAACTTTAATCTACAGACTGCTCCTTTAATCTACAGACTGCTCCTTTAAACTACAGGCTGAACCTTTAATCTACAGACTGCTCCTTTAATCTACAGATTGCTCCTTTAAACTACAGGCTGAACCTTTAATCTACGGACTGAACCTTTAAACTACAGACTGAACCTTTAATCTACAGACTGAACCTTTAATCTACAGACTGCTCCTTTAATATACAGACTGCTCCTTTAAACTACAGACTGAACCTTTAATCTACAGACTGCTCCTTTAATCTACAGATTGCTCCTTTAAACTACAGGCTGAACCTTTAATCTACGGACTGAACCTTTAATCTACAGACTGCTCCTTTAATCTACAGACTGAACCTTTAATCTACAGACTGCTCCTTTAATATGACTCAGTGGTTTGGATGGACCTGATGTGGGACCAGCAGGATACTGTGAAATGTAAACACCTGGTCCAGGGTTCAGTGGATTCGGTTCTGATGGTGTAGAACCAGAACTTGTTCATGTTCCGTGTCAACATCTCCTCCAGGGTTACAGAGGAGCTCCTCGGTCCTACATCGCCACCCAGGGGCCGATGGTGCACACGGTGGGAGACTTCTGGGACATGGTGTGGCAGGAGAGGAGCTCCATCATCGTGATGGTGACCAGACTCAAGGAGAACAACGAGGTGAGGAGTCACCTCTCTCCTGTCTCCTGTCCTCCTGTCTCCTCTCTCCTTCTCCTGTCTCCTGTCTCCTGCCTCCTCTCTCCTGTCTCCTCTCTCCTGTCTCCACTGTCTCTTCTCTCCTCTCTCCTCTCTCCTCTCCACTGTCTCCTCTCTCCTCCACTGTCTCCTCTCTCCTGTCTCCTCTCTCCTGTCTCTCTCTCCTCTCTCCTCTCTCCTGTATCCTCTCTCCTGTCTCCTCTCTCCTGTCTCCTCTCTCCTCTCTCCTCTCTCCTGTATCCTCTCTCCTGTCCTCCTCTCTCCTGTCCCCTCTCCTCCTCCTCTCTCCTGTCTCCTCTCTCCTCTCTCCTCTCTCCTGTATCCTCTCTCCTGTCTCCTCTCTCCTCTCTCCTGTATCCTCTCTCCTGTCCCCTCTCTCCTCTCTCCTCTCTCCTGTCCTCCTCTCTCCTCTCTCCTCTCTCCTGTCTCCTGTCTCCTCTCTCCTGTCCCCTCTCTCCTGTCTCCTCTCTCCTGTCTCCTCTCTCCTCTCCACTGTCTCCTCTCTCCTGTCTCCTCTCTCCTGCCTCCTGTCCCCTCTCTCCTGTCCCCTCTCTCCTGTCTCCTCTCTCCTGTCCCCTCTCTCCTCTCTCCTCTCCACTGTCTCCTCTCTCCTCTCTCCTCTCTCCTGTCTCCTCTCTCCTCTCTCCTGTCTCCTCTCTCCTCTCTCCTCTCTCCTGTCTCCTCTCTCCTCTCTCCTGTCTCCTCTCTCCTGTCCCTCTCTCCTCTCTCCTCTCCACTGTCTCCTCTCCCTCTCTCCTTCTCCTCTCTCCTCTCTCCTGTCTCCTGTCTCCTCTCTCCTGTCCCCTCTCTCCTGTCTCCTCTCTCCTCTCTCCTGTCTCCTGTCTCTTCTCTCCTGTCCCCTCTCTCCTCTCTCCTCTCTCCTGTCTCCTCTCTCCTGTCTCCTCTCTCCTCTCTCCTGTCTCCTCTCTCCTGTCTCTTTCTTGACTCCAGACTTGTCCTGAAAGTGTCTGTGGTGTTTACTCCAGAAATGTGAGCTGTACTGGCCACAGCCGAGGGAGAGGAGGAGGACGAGGAGGGTGAAGGAGGAGGAGGAGAATGAGGATGAGGAGCAGAGGGAGGAGGAAGAGGAGGAGGAAGGAGAGACGGGTCAGTTTGGCAGATTCCTGCTCCGAGTGAAAGACAGCCGAGAGAAAGACGGGTTCACCGTCACCGACATGGAGGTCCAGGTACAGCAAACACATTCACCAGCTGCAACATCGAAGTGATACAAACATTAATGCACCAAAACTAATGTGTGTGTGTGTGTGTGTGTGTGTGTGTGTGTGTGTGTGTGTGTGTGCGTGTGTGTGTGTGTGTGTGTGTGTGTGTGTGTGCGCAGCTCTGTGCAGAGCGTCGTCCCATCAGACACTACTGGTTCACCTCTTGGCCCGACCACCACATCCCACAATGCACTGCACCACTGCTGAGGCTGGTGGAGGAGGTCGAGACGTACAGCAAGTCCCTCTTACCGTCCGGCTCTCAGCCAATCACAGCCCCCGTCCCGGGTCCTGGACCAATCATCGTCCACTGCAGGTTGGTTCCTAATCAAACAGTTTCTGAAACACACAACACCAACAACATGTCACAACTCTTTTCTTTGATGCTGGTCTGGGCACATCAGTAGAGACCCGTCTGTGTCACTGAACAGTGAAACCAGCCTGTGATGACTCACACCAGAGCGCCGGATGTGTCGAAAGCTACTTCCTGTTTGAGAGCGTGACCGGTCTCGGCTCAGCAGCCAACCGCAGCCGAGAGGCCATAAGAAAAGGCTGCGGTGTGGATCTGACCTCCAGAGTGACTCCTCGTGCAGCGGAGCAGATCCGAAACACACTGATGTGTTTCTCGATGATAGATCCAGGAAGAGGAAGGAGATTAACTGACGAGGCGCAGCAGTCGTGTAGAGACCGGGGTCGTCTGTGTTTTGAATTAATTCTGGATTTTTAAATGACACCAACATGAAGTCAATAGTTAAAGGTGCAAAATAAAACGATATTCGTCAAAAACATTAAAAAACTAAGTAAAGTTTTCAACAAAATGTGAAGAAATAACAGTTTCTCACATCATGACTTTTATGGTCTGTGTTGCAGAGATATCTACTGAAGTTAGCATGCTAACCAGCTAGCAGCAGCTCTGTATGGTTCACAGACCCCTGTGCTAACACCAGCTGGAGTTAGCAGCAGTTAGCAGCAGTTAGTTGCAGTTAGCAGCAGTTAGCGGTTGCTCTGGTGACCTGTTGCAGCTGATAACCTTCAGCTCCTGTCTGCATGAGCTCACTTCCTGTTGATTGCTCTCACTTCACTTTCACGTTTCTTTACATTTTTTTACTCCTTCTGTGTTTCTGCTGGAGTAATATTGTCTCTTTCCTCGGTTTTACATAAAGTTAGATGTGAAATTGAAGCCAGAACATGGAACTTGGTCCCGGATGCTCACCAACGCTCCATTATTGTGTTGTGTCTCCTCTCAGTGCAGGTATCGGCAGGACGGGTTGTTTTATAGTCAGCAGCATCGGCTGTCAGCAGCTCAGAGAAACGGGTCAGGTTGACATCCTGGAGACGGTGTGTCAGCTTCGCCTGGACAGGTGGGTCAGAACAGTCCTCTCTGCTACCTGTCTGAGCTGTAACATTTGGTCTATAAGTCTAACCTGTGGTCCGTCCCCCCGTCTCCTGCAGAGGTGGTATGATCCAAACCACAGAGCAGTACCAGTTCCTGTACTCCACACTGGCCCAGTACAGCTCCCAGCTACAACACAACCAGGTACTGGTTCTGATCGAGATGATGTTCAGATTAGATTATCGTTGTGTTGATGAAGAAATGTTTAAATGTCATCAGATTAAAGGAACAGTTCACCCCCAAAAAAATAATTAATCAAATTTTAATTTTAAAATGCCAAAGAAATGTTAATAGTAAAACTGATGATGTCACCACTGGTGGTTTGGACCTTCAGCACCACACCGACGTTTGTCTCCACCTAAAAATCAAAGCTGTCTTTATAAACCACGATCCTTCCTCAGCCTGAACCCATTCGTCTGAACTAAACAGAACCTTCACCACAGATCTGTCAGAGCAGAGTCTCATGGTCCAGATGTGATGATGTGTTTTGTTTGGGGTTAAACACAGTGTTTCCTCCTCAACAGAACCAGCAGAACCCAGAGGACCATGTCAGCATACAGTTACAGAACCTCCAGCTGGGCAACACGCAGGATGTGAAGAACTGATAGCAGACAGAACCTGGAGAACCAGCAGTCTCTACAAGGCCAAGTACACAACTAGAGAAGTCCAGGAGACTTCAGAACCAACAGAATGCACAACAGATATCTTTAACAGAACCAGAGAGATGGAAACGAGAGAGTAATTAAATGGACCAACCCAAAGGGCTGATGCACTTGCAGATTTGGTGGACCAGCAGAATCATCCTACAGAGGAAAGATGCTCTGGTTCTGCTCAGTGCAAACAGCTGCAGGTCCTGAAGAACTGGAGAACCCAGAACATCATGTTCATCCTGGACTGAAGATCTCACTGACCTCTCTCAACAGAACCAAGAGAACCAAGTAGAAAACAAAACAGACGGAAAAATGTAATTAAGATCCGATTAAATCAAATAAAGAGAAAATTCTTATTTTCACAGTTCTGATGTTTTTTCTCCACAGACACAAAAATATTTATTATTATTATTAATAATTATATTTAAAGACAATTCAACAAGAAACAGAAGTGAAACCAGAATCATTAAAATCTCTGTTTGTAATAATTATAAGTGTGTGTGTGTGTGTGTGTGTGTTTGTGTGTGTGTGTGTGTGTGTGTGTGTGTGTGTGTGTGTGTGTCACTTCATATATTTAAAGGAGCAGTCTGTAGTTTTATTGAAAAAATGTTAATGAGCAGATAAAGATCTTCAGACAACTGTCTTTGTTTTCATGACTGAACAAACAAACACAGTTTAAACTGTTTTACTGTGTGTATATGTGGCTGACCCTGCCACCTCTCGGGCTTCAATTACCACAAGTGTTCTGGGACCTTATTCTCCTCTGAGAACAGCTGGTTGATTCACTGATGGAAAAAACTTTTGTATTATTACTTCATTAATATTGTAAATATTTAAACTCTTCTCTAAAACTGCACACTGCTCCTTTAAAAGATGGATGGTGTTTAGATCAAAGCAAAGTTCAAGGTTTGTTTGTTTGTTTACATTTGCTACAACACAAAAAGTCTACATGAGACATCACATGTGAAGAGAATAAAAGAATCACAATAAAAGAAAGAAAGAAAGTTTAGATTCAAGATTCAAAGTGTTTATTGTCATATGCACAGTAAAGAAACATGTTCTCAATTATGCAGTGAAATTCTTCCTTTGCTGTCCACAGAATGCCAACAGTGTAATAAAGAAATATATACATACAAATATACAATATACGCACTTTCGCACAAGTAAAGCACTTTCAAAGCACTTTTTAAACATGTGATAAATATAAAGAGCAGCAACAATAATGATAACAATAATAATAAAACAGTGAAAACTGTGCAGTTATGCATGTGTAAAAATATAAAAAGTAGGGATTAATTCAAACATCATGACTGAACCCTTCTGAGCTGTTATGGAGTTGATGGTGCTGTTCCCGGTGTGACCGGCAGGGGGCGGTGTTCACATCCAGCTGACTCCGTGTGTCGCTCCTCTCTCTGCGCTCCTCTGCTTCCGCCATCAGCCCCACCCAAACAGGAAGCGGCGCCCACAAACTGCTGACAGGCTAAACTAATCAGACAACAGAACCGATAAAAACAACATTTAAAATGTTTGACTTAACTCCAGATCGTCTTTAAAACATATAATAAAGCATTGACGTCGACGCTGAACCTCTTTGTCTGACCGATGAAGACGAATGCGCTTCGCTGCGGTGTTTATTTTGAAAGGCTGCACCGGATGTGGAGTGGGTCGTGTCGTCAGTGTTGACGGTGCTGGTGGGAAAAGGCGCAGCTAGTAAACATCACAGGACGCTGAAAAACACCGCGGACGTTAGAGCCACGAAACACCGACGTCTTCGATATACACCTCGGTTGTTAAAGCTCCTGTCGGTGTCGTCCGGGTTCGTGTCGCCGCTCGTGGTTGTCACGGTGACTGTCAGAGTCCAGAAAAAAAGACTGTCGGGGCGTTAGCCAGCTAGCTAGCTAGCATAGCCACCTAGCCGTAGCAGCAGCAGCAGCCGCAGCTAGCATTAGCATCAGACGACAAAGATGATAGCGCTAATCAACAAACTGTTGGACTGGTTCAAGGCGCTCTTCTGGAAAGAGGAGATGGAGCTGACCCTGGTGGGGCTGCAGTACTCCGGGAAAACGACCTTCGTCAATGTGATAGCGGTAAGTTCAGGCTAATATGACGTGCTAACGCCAACTGTCAGTTAGCATCTGGCTGCATCCATTGTTATCCTGCAGTGGTGAGGTCAGCTAGCTGTCGGTGAATGAGTCGATGAGGTTTATAACAGAGGTGTAAGTCACATTTGTGTTAGCTACAACCATCTTATTGATTATAGAAGCTGCTAACGCTCCATTAAATCTGTGAACCGGCTTCAATGGGCTATTTAAATCAGCACAGCTGCTCCACATCTGCACCGGTGGATGTTCAGATCTCCACCATGAATGCAGACGTGTTTATCAGGAAGGGCCGGTTATCAGAGCTGAACCCCCAGCCTGCAGTCAGCAGGGCCGGAGCGAGGGTTTGTGGAGGTGGAGGATCGATCTGCCCCCTCCTGTCACAGTGACCTTCCCTCTCCGGTCACACACCATCAGCTGAGCACCTCATGACGTCAGCCTCCGGTGCTTCCCATTTAAATTTTAGGGTGACACACTAACATAGATATTCCTTCACCCAACTATATGTTGTCGTTGTCAGCTTTGGCAGTTAGTATTTCCTGTTTTCAGAAGCCTGAATGCAGATGTGAGTGCAGACTGAAGCCTGACAGATGATGATAGAGATGAGCTTCACAGACTTAAACAGCCGAATAATGATAAGTTGTCTGATTTTAAATTTAGATACACTGACACATGTTTTCTCCCTGGATGTAGTCTGACACCTGAGCTCAGTCTCTGCTGATAGCACTGCTCCAGTTTCCTAAATGTCTTCCTCTGTGTGCAACTTGTGGAATAATGTGATTGTTAGGTCACATGAGGTCACAGCTCAGCGTGACTACACAAGTGTAACTGATTATTGACGATGATCAAGGAGCAGTTAAAGTGGATCAAGATTTATCAATCAGTTGTCAACTATTAACTTTATCGCAGATTATTTAAATATTATATAACTTGTTTAATGATTTAGATTTTTTTTCTGGACAACAAGACATTTGACGACAAAACACTGATCTACATTTTTTTTGTATTTACAGTCCAAATAACTCATCAATTAATCGAGGAAATAAACAACCTATCATCAATGAAGATAATCTTATTTTGCAGCTTTAATCTGAACCCTGAGGTCGACTGGACATCTCTCACTTTACTGTCATTTCCTCTTTCTTATCTTACAAAACACAAATCAATGCAGTCATCATCAATAAGCTGACATATATATTTATATAGTGTGCAGATATTCAGAGGATTGATGGGCGAGCTCCACAACAACAGTATGATGATGTAACACACAATCATAACCAGCAGAGGTGTGTGTCAGTAAAAAGTGTGTGTTTGTGTGTTTGTGTTACAGTCGGGCCAGTTCAGTGAAGACATGATTCCTACAGTCGGGTTCAACATGAGGAAGATCACTAAAGGAAATGTCACCATCAAGGTTGGTAGTTCCATTCCCTGTTTCTGTGTGTTGTTGCTCTGCAGGTATCATCCAACTATCACTTGTAATTTTGAGAAGAAATGTTTCTTGATAATGTTCATACGTTTTTGTTGTACGTTACAACAGTACAACGTTTCATGGTGTCACTGTGAGTTTTCCCACAACTGACACTGACTAGAATGAAAAATGAAAACATGAGGTTTTGTGTGTAATTTTAGGTCAACAAACACTTATTACACTTTCACAAAATATCATGAACGGACATGAAATGTGTTGTAAGGTTAAACATTTCTACTAACACTCACACAGTAGGAAGAATACTGTAGATAAACAACAACATGGTGTCGTAACTGTCAGTTTTAATAGCACAGTATACTTGTTGAAACTGGTACACAGCTACAAACTTATTGTGTGCTATAACGTTTATTTTTAACTTGAATGACCCACAGAAGAGTGCATACCTCCACCAAGTCCCAACAGTCCCTTTAATTTTATTAAACCCTCTTTTAGTCTTCTGTATCCAGATTCTCATGAGGCTCCACATCAGATTGTTGTCACTCATAGATACCAGCCATTTAAATACACCATCAATGTGTTTGTAACATCGATGAAAATTTTAAGAAACAGAAACTCTCTCTCCCGCCTTCTATCCTACAAAGGAAGAAGAACATTTCCAGGTTCTGTCTCTTTATCTGGATCTGCACTAAAAGTTAATGAGGTCTATTCTGGGTTTAGACTCAACCTTCATCCGAGTCTGGTGGAAATGTGCTCAGTAGTTTTTGTGTAATCGAACAGACAAACAAATGGACACTGTTGAAATCATATCATCTTCCTTGAGGAGATGAATATCGAGGAAATGGGAAAACACTTTATTGTTTTAGTTTTTTACAGAAATTCTCAAACTAACATTTATTTTTGTTAATCGGCACATAAAAGAATGACAACAAATATTCAAGTATTGATGTTTTTCAGACTTTTTAAGAGATATTATCTACATCCACTTCAGACGAGGAGCATGCTAACACCTTTAGCTTCGCAGCCTCATGAAGATTTCCACCTGAAAAAGATTAAATATCATCTCCTCAGATCAGTTTGGGACCTCGGGGCTTCTGGAGACATTTTAAGCTTTTTTTGTGTGTTTTATACATTATAATATTTATATTGTTTGTGTTATATCATCACAGTGTCACAAAATCTATTGTAATATTTGATTGTGTCGTCCACTTCCAGCATTAATGAAGATCGTTTGAGGTGGTTTAAGAATATCAGGATCTTAATTGAATATCTTTGAGCTCTACTGTGATCATTGTGCTCACTAACTGGACTCTCTGTGTCTGCAGTTGTGGGATATCGGCGGTCAGCCTCGGTTCAGGAGCATGTGGGAGCGTTACTGTCGAGGAGTCAGCGCCATCGTGTAAGTCCTGGTTACTTAAACTGTGCTTGCTGCCCTCTAAACGGGTCACTAGGACGTCTCTGCTGGGTCCAAAAATGACAGAAGACATTAATGAGACCGCTGAGTCGCAGCCAAGTCACGCAAGTTTGTCCATCAACTCCTCCTTAGTATTTCAGAGCAAGAGAAATGTTCAGCATTACATGTAATATCTGAAGGTTTCTGTTGAATTGCTGAATGTCAAAAATCCTTGAGTTTGATCATCAGAGGGAAGCAGAGTACAGAAGACCGTCCTGCAGCCTCGTTATGTCGTATTACCCCAGTTGACTTGGTGAGACTGGACAGTGAAGCTGCAGGGCAAACAGGTCCGATTTATGTAACAAACAGTACCAAAGTTGGTTTGCGAGTACAGTTGAGATGTAGTAGTAGTGAGTCCAGTTCAGCAGGATGGAGCATGATGTGATTGCAGGGCCTCCAGAACTGTAAACATTTAAATTTAATGTGAAGACAGAGAACTGAAACTATTATTCAAATGTTGTAAATGAATATTCAGGCAGTCTCACAGCTTTCCTTCCTGTTGCAGCTACATGGTGGACGCAGCAGACCCAGAGAAGATCGAAGCCTCCAAGAACGAACTCCACAACCTGCTGGACAAACCGCAGCTGCAGGGAATTCCTGTAAGAACTCCAGCAGAACAGACCAAGACTCAGCAGAACAAATCTAACTAAATATGTCAACTGACAGGAAGGAATCAGCTGACTGGACCTAATGACCCGACTCAGTCTGACCAGAAGTGACTAATTTTGGACAAACAAACTTAAAAACAGACTCGACTGCTTATAAAGAATGAACCCGTGCGAGTGAACGGACCCAAACTGACTAAACAAGCTTGAGCTGATGTGTTTTCCACCTGTGTGTCTTCAGGTTTTGGTTCTGGGCAATAAGAGGGACCTACCAGGAGCTCTGGACGAGAAGGAGCTCATAGAGAGGATGTAAGTCCACAGTCACCTCTGACCCTGTGTTGCAGTTTACGCTGGTTTCAGGTCACGTTTGGTTTGTGTCCTACACGTCTGCTCTCACTGTGACTCACTGGCTCCCTCTTCTGGAGTCAGGCTAGTCCAACACAAGTCCGACAGACAGACGTGCTCGGGGTGTAACGGCACACGTATTCATCCTGAAATGTCACGGTACTGACGTCACTGTAATCATTTGAAGAATACGTCTAACTCTCACGCTTTAGAGAGGTCATGTATCAGGTGCTGAGAGTGTGACCGTCCTGTAAGTGTAGGTAACGCTCCTAAAAGTCTGTGAGAGGACACGTCTGCTTCTGTCAGATCAGCTGTGTGGGAAAGTTTCAGAGAGCAAGTGTTGGAAACAGGTTGACACACAAGAGTCCAGCAGCATCTGCTCAGAGATCAGACGATCAGAGACGACTGGCAGTAACGTCTCATCACAGCAGATTGTTATTAGTTGTGTGACTGTGTGTGTTCACTGTTCACTGCTCAGATCTCAGGTGTCACAAACTGGAACTGGAACTTCTGTCAGTTGAAAATAAATGCAAATTAACCTCGCCTTGTGCAAACTGGATTGTTGTTGCTTTTTACTTTCCCCCTTGTTGAACCGTGACCACACAGAGAGGATTTGAGCCGTGACTTCTGAATTAGGTCAAATGTCTTTAATACATGGAAACATCTACAAAGGGCCTCAAACTTGGACTCTTTGCTGCCACGAGGGAAAATCAGATCCTTTACCTCACATATTGTTTTGTTCTTTTGTTTGAACTTTTAGGTATCATACATTTAATCTGTTACAAATCCCCTCAAAGAGTCTTTGTTGTGTTGTTCTGTAAATGAAGATACATCCTCAAAGGTTTAATTTAAATTGAGTTAAAGATTGAGTTCCGTCACACAGTCTGTCACAACATCACCAGAGTGCAGCTGCTGCGTTAATATGTGTAATGTTTGATAATCCTGTTCAATCATCTGACTGCTGGAAGATTTACTTTTTATTGATTGTGTCCTTTTTTTTTTCCTTTTTTTTTTTTATCAGGAACCTGTCGGCCATCCAGGACAGAGAGATCTGCTGCTACTCAATCTCCTGCAAGGAGAAAGACAACATCGGTACCACACACACTCACACACACACACACACACACACACACACACACACACACACACACACACACGCGTTATTTATTTCTGCGTTTCATTTTCACTCACACAAATCTAAAAATGATGTGATGTTTGTCGGAGCCCTGTGGAGGCTGAGAGCATCTCTGTAGCCCCACATGCTTCATTTATGATAATGTGTTGTTACCATAATGTGATCTTGATGATACTCCAGCTGTATTTGAACCACAGAGTTGAGCTGAGGTCACTCACCGACTGAATCTCTGTGGTCTGGAGTTCAGTTTCACTCCCGTTTGTATCTGCAGAGTTTCCTTCATGACTCCTAATTGCTTCCTGCCGTATCAGAGCCATGTTGAGTTACTGCTGAGCCAAACGTTTCCTGCTGCTTCACATTAAATGTATCCTGTAGCATATCTTCAGCAGGCTTTTATTGTGAAACAGTAAAAACACAACATCTGGACATCTGCAGAGTAGATGTGTTAGATATTGCAGAGCTGCTATAATCAGTCAGTATGGATACATTTATTTTTTATGTTGTAGTTACTGGTGGTGATGATGTGACTGCATCATACTGACATGACAGGTCAAATATATATAAAAAGGAACAGTTCACCCAAAAAGTAAAACACAGTCATCATCTCCTTCCTCCATGTTGAGGGAAGTCGGGTGAAGTCTCGTAGTCCACAAAACATTTCTGAGCTCCTGCAGACTCTGATCACTGCAGACGAGCTGTATGGACACTTCACCTGACTTTATATCATCAGGAGGAGAGGAGGACTTTATATCATCAGGAGGAGGAGAGGAGGACTTTATATCATCAGGAGGAGAGGAGGACTTGGTTTTACATTTTGGCTGAACTGTTCCTTTAAAGGAGAACTTTGGTTGATTTAAACATGCAGCTTCATTGCTCAAGCTACCCTTGACTTGCCAGTACCGAAGACGCGAACACATTTGGTCCAGCCATTACAGAGCTCCGTGAACGCAGATGTAGCATTGAACGCTAACAGCATGGAGTCAGAACTTTACACTGTGTTTTAAGCGTCTTAACATGCTCCACATCTCACACCAAAAGTTATGCAACATCAGCAGACACCTTAGCAACACAGCACTGTAGCGTGTATGACTCAAACTGAATAAAAAAGTAGTTAAAACAGTGTGTTTGTAGCAAGCAGCTACTTACCTGTTTGTTGACATCCGTGTGTTCCGGTAGCTAGACCAAACTAGTCGATCTGTCCGAGTGTGCACTTACTCCCTCACTGGCGGAGACGGAAACGTAATCCAGCATTTTCGTGTTTCTGTTCATAATGTACATGTCCATGTTACAGCCTGTCATGAGCCATGAGCCTTACAATAGCCTGTTAAGCCTGTTAAGTGCACACTCGATGGATATGACTAGTTTGGTCTAGCTACCGGAACACACGGATGTCAACAAACAGGTAAGTAGCTGCTTGCACAAACACACTGTTTTAACTACTTTTTTATTCATTTTGAGTCATACACGCTACAGTGCTGTATGCTAAGGTGTCTGCTGATGTTGCATAACTTTTGGTGTGAGATGTGGAGCATGTTAAGACGCTTAAAACACAGTGTAAAGTTCTGACCCCATGCTGTTAGCTGTCAATGCTACGTCTCCGTTCACGGAGCTCTGTAATGGCTGGACCAAATGTGTTCACGTCTTCAGTACTGGCAAGTCAAGGGTAGCTTGAGCAATGAAGCTGCATGTTTAAATCGACTGAAGTTCTCCTTTAAACGTTGTCAACATACGATCCACTGAGGAGGTTTTAATTAAACTCTCTCACTTTGTTGCAGTTGCACAGTCGCACTTCATGATACATTTAACGGTTTCTTTCCTCTCGTTGTTTTTCTCTTGTGTATTGTTTCTGGGCACACACACACACACACACACACACACACACACACACACACACACCTTCTCACACACCTGTACCTCTCTCTGCAGACATCACTCTTCAGTGGTTGATCCAACACTCCAGGACTAAGAGGAGTTCCTGAGAACAGACATGCCCCCAACAGAACAGGCCACGCCCATCTGTCCTACACTCACTCGCTCTTTGATCAAACCCCCCCAAACTTTTATCCCCCCAGCCGTCCCCCCTCCATCTCCCCCTCCTCCCCCTCGTATTAAACCTCCTCACCTCCACACTGATACCTCCTTTTTGTTTTTTAAGTATTGACAGAAGTCTCAAACTGTCCGACACCAAACCAAAGTCTGCTGACAGACACATTTAACTTTCTTCATTTCATTTCCTTCACCTGGAGAATCTCACACCTCTTCTCTTGTTTCTCACATCAATGAAATGTGATTTTAAACACAGAACTGCTCATAATCAGTCAGAAATCAATGGTCCTTTTACTTTTCTGATAATTTCCTCCTATATTTATATTTATAATGGTAAAAGAGCATTTCCACCCAGAAGTGCACCGTGTTTGAGGAGGGAAAGTGAAGCTTTATCGAGGGTTCAGAGAAGCCATGTTTGTTTCAGTAAATACAAAATGTCTTCAGTACACCAGCACTCGAGCACACACCTGATTCAAACTCCCACAGGTGATTCTCCCTGGAAACGGGAGCAGATTTCTGACACTCAGCTGAACACCTTTGGAACATGAAATAACTGATGCTACGGATTTTATTTATAAAGTAGCTAATGAGTCGTTTCAACCAAATCACAGAACAGGAACATTTTTAAGAATCGATGGATGACGCAGATCGTTCAGCGCCGCTCCTCGGTGGTGATCTGTCTGAAAACCTGCATGAGTTAAATCAAAAGTCTCGATGGATAAAAACAAAGAGTTAGAATATGTTGTTTGTAGTTTGTCTGAAGTGACGTCATCGTCTTCAGTCGTGTCAGTGTTTCACACCGGCAACAGAAAAGTGGTATCAGTGCGTCTCTGCAGATCCACAGAACAGCGTCTGTCTGTCCACTCGCCAGTCGAACCGTCAGCCAATCAGCTGAGGCCTGTTCTGTGGATCACGTTTTTCCCATGATCCTCCTCTCCTCCCCCACCTTCCACCACCTCATAGCCAGTAACCACAAATCTGCCTTTATCATTTCCTCCTCTGTTGATTTCCATTCCTCCCCTCGTCTACCTCCACATCTTCCATCCATCCATCCAGACCTCCATTATTTCACATTTATATAATCCTCCCTCGTCTGTTGTGAACTGCTTGTCCTCCTCCTGTGTTCCCTCTATCCTTCCTTTCTTTTCTTATTTTTGGATGTTACCTTTTATTCTCCCCTTTTCCTCGCCGCCAAGCCCCGCCCCTCGTCCTCTCTCTCTCTCTCTCTCTCCCTCTCTCTCCCTCTCTCCTGCTGAGCGAGGGATTAAAAACCTTTTTATTGCACTGTTGATTTTGGTTTTGTAAGATATTAATAATGAGAATAATGTTAATAATCTTCTTATTGTGACATAACCTGGTCTGGCCAGATTTAAGGAAGTGGTACTTCAACTGGAGAAGGAGAAATGTTTTTGTCTCTGTTCATATCTCTGTAATAAGCTTTTTATTTCTATTTGTTTTATATTGTTGTTATTTTTTAACGTTGCTTTTGACTTCATAAGTCTTCTCTGGATGTGATTCAGAGTTCAGTGTTTGTTGCTCTGAGACGTCTGCTGACTGGACCAGGAGTGTCACGTGATCGAACCTTCACATCATGTCGATGTAATTTGTCACGTTTGACTCATTGATAACACCCACAATATTAAATGTTTATGAAATCGATTAATTTAAAGGTTTTCATCTATTTATTCTCCTCTTTACACGTCTTCATGAAGCGTTGAATCAGGTTTGACAGAAAACTATGTTTCAGATTTGGTTTCTTGTTTTTATGAGTAAAACTTTACAGCCTCCTTAATAATATCTGAGCTTACAGAAAATATCCACGTACTGTTTTAATTACCAGGAGATGGTGAATATCTCAGTCTGGCTGCCTGAATATTGGAATAAAATCTAAATTTCACCCTTTATTTTTGCGTGTATAAATCAAGAAATTAGAACCAAATTTTGTTTTATTTTTTAATGTTGAAAATGCAAAATTGTTGTGAAAATGAAACCTTCACTCTGTATAATAACATCCTGGTGTTAGCTCATTTCTATTCAACACAAAGTGGGTTTTTTCATGGTCCTATTCTTACTATTATTGTTTTGATAATAGTAAGAATAGATTTTAAACATTTAAATTTCATCATCATTTTCATATGAATGAGAGTGATTTTGTTTTAATATCTGCAGCCTCAGACGATGTTCGCCGTGTGATTTTCTTACGGTACGACGTTCTGATGATGTCACACAACAAATCTACTATATTCATTTATGTCGTGTGTTTCATCCGTTGGTGCTCGTGTAGCCGGTCTAAGTTTACCAGCAGTTTACGCTGAATGTGAAGGAATATATTATTTTTTTGTTCGTGTGAACGGCAGCAACAAATATTCGAGCATTTAAACCTTTCAGCTAACAAGTGATCTAGTTTACCGTTTAAAGAAACGGCAGCAGAGAGCAACAGAACGCAGTCTGACAGTTTCAACTATAAGACAATATATTCCAATCTGTAAAATAATCAAGAGATTTATCAGTAAATCCGGATTAAAAGGTTTTTACTTAAAGATGATTATCAGCATTAAGTTCACGTGATGTTTCCACACTACTAATGTTTGCCTGCTTCTTTCATTTTGTCCGTTCTGTCGTGTTGCTACGTATCACGTTTCTGACACGTCCTGGTCCGGACAGCAGCCAATCAGACCGCAGAACCGACAGGAAAAGGAAGGATCATTACCTGTCTGTCTGTTCTGTACTGAGGTTCTTTTGTTTAAGAGTGGTCAAACTGTCAGCAGCGTATGTGGGAGATAATTTCTGTGAGCACACACTCACCTGCTTCACACTGTCGGGCTTCAGAGTTACAGTGAAGAACTTCAGAACGTTTTCTTGTGTTCTCGTGAAAAGTCATCAGTTTAACAGCTGATGACCAACCAGCTCGTACCTTCTAGTTCAGGATGTGTACATATACACTTTTGTCATGATAAAGCAGTGTATGTGTGTCATATTTGAACCCGTCTCACTAATACGGGTTTAAAACTTCTCATCAACAGGATGTCTGATTTAAAGGGCGAGTGGTGTTTTGTCTTTCTGTAGTTGAAATCCTGACTAGCATCCTTTCTTTTTCCGTTTCTTGTGAATGGATTTGCTCAGCTGAACAGCCAATCATAGTGATTCTTTCTCAGCGATGGGCTCTGCCTCCGATTCAACCTGCACAGTCGACCAAAAAGCCGCCAACGAGTGCCAAAGGTGCGAGACAAAGTGCAAAAGCTAGAGCCACAGACTCAAAGCGATGGCCAACATTGACTGACGAAAGCGTCATTGATTAAAACCGAAAATCCGACCTTTGGTTGTTCTTGCTGTAGTGATTTCCACAACAGAGTCAAACTCTTGTTAGAGTGACTCGGCCTTCTTCAGCCCGACAGTGTAAAGCTGCTTTTTAAGATGACAAAGAGCCGATGTGTCGATGTGAAGGAGCTGAACTTCCCTGATTGAACTCCCGACATCAACAAGCACAACTCAAACCTGTTGGACGTACAAAGTGTTAAAATCCACCAAAACCTGAATCTCCTTCAGCCTCGAGCGGCTCGGTTTGTTCTGCAGCTGCTCCGGCGTCCTCTGAACCAGCAAAGAGTTGATGTCTCCGTTCTGGTCCACTTGAGATTTATTGATCTGTTGATCAGCCAGCACAGTGATTATTAGTTATGACGCCATCAGACAGGCGGGCTCGCAGAGGGAGTATTCAAGTGTCTGCTTTTTAGTGATATTTTTGATGATATCCAGCAGAGCTGACAGGAAGTAACATGTCGTGATTCCTGTCAGCAGTAGAAACTTCTGTGGAGTCAGAAAGTCACATTTTCTGCTTTTCTTGTTATTTAAATGTAGAAAACAAATTGGGATCTCTCTGGAGAGCAGGAGGGCAGATTATATCTGAACAGCTGTTGTCTGGTAAACATTTACCTGCCTGCCAGGTGAGGATTACGGCAGAGCGCCACCTTCAGATGACAGCTGCGGGTGTTAATCGGATCAGATGTGTGAACCTTGAAGTCTCCCCTGCAGCTCTGCTCTGATCGGCTCTGGTCTCTTCTGTTTGCATGCTGAGGGCAGGGATTGTATATCTGTGGGACCTGATGAAGTAAACAGTTGTTTTGGTGCAACTTTACCATTAAATGGCCTTAATCCAGTGTGTCGACCTGAGTATTAACCCACAGACGAGTCAAGTAAGCACACAACAGTGCAATAAGACAGAAGCATGGACGTCGTGCTCTTACATGCTTCTTCATGTCTGCGGAGGATCGCGTGACCGTGTGCTTACAGAAACTGTTCTGACAGATGAACACGCTGGAGTATTGTCATCGTAAAGTTCGGCCAGATTTTTAATTATTTTTTTTTTTTTTATGGCAAATAATCTAGTGACGTCCTGTGATCCTGCTCGTACAAACTCTGAACTGCACAGGATGTCAAAGTGTGTCATGATGATCCTGTTCGGTTATTTACTCATCAAAAACTGGAGATTTCTACAGAGTCTGGACCCAAAACACGACCAAACCAGACAGAACCATCAGCGTCAGGAGAGCGGAATAAAGCTGAGTGTCGGTACAGATGATGTCAGTGAAACAGTCCTGTGACAGGTGACGTGAATCTCACCTGTGGTACGATAAGATTAAAACTGAAACATTAGAGTTTGTTCTTGTTCCAGAGTTTCTGACTGCGTCTCACAGTCGTCATCAAAATGGATTTTGCTCAGTAAAACCTGAATATGTGTAAAGTTTGTTACCTTTAAAGCAGCCTGACAGTCGAGCAGAAGTACGAGTTGTACTAAATGAAAATAAAGAATCATCTGAGCATATTTTAACAGCTGAAATGTAAAACGTCGTCCAGAGTCGGATCTAAATTCTTGCGTAGAGTCGAGTATATTGGTTTAATTTAGGCGAACCATCTTGAAAAGCAATTTTAAAAATTATAAACGTATTCAGCCAGTTTTACCGTCAGTCTCAGTTTGAACAGGCAGAATGAAGTGTGCTGAGCGGCGCTGTGAGCTGGTTCTGACTGGACCTGTCTGGTTCTGACTGGACCTGTCTGGTTCTGACTGGACCTGGTCTGGTTTTGTTGCTGACTCTGTATTTTTGGTGGAGGACGTGTTTGTACGTGCCGGGTCGCTCAGTCTGAACCTGTTTGTACATTATTGTTTGATTCAGTTGATATATAATGTGTTTTAATAGAAACATGCTTGTGTATGATACTAATTAAATACTATGGAGAAACAACACGAGGCGTCACGTCTTCTGTCTGTGGAATTATTCATGATATTTGTCAACAATCATAATGTTTGATTAGAATAATATCAATCATACATTATATATTCATATACACATAAGAAAAGAGTAAATCCTCAAAGCCAAATAAACACACCTGTCATCAACTACAGATGTCTGGGACGACCACAGGTGCAGGGATTTTATTTTATGTTATGATATTATTTATTTTATTTATAGCACAGTGCAGGTCCAACATACACATATGACAGAGATATCAGAATCAAAGAGGAGAGAATAAAAACATTTTAGTAGCGATAATAAGAAATCTTATCTCGGGTGACGAAGCTTCAGAGATTATTGTCTGTTATCATGAGAAAACTATCTTTGTTATTTCGAGACAACGTCGTATTAAACTCACGATCTTTAGATAACAGGATTAAAAATGGCCGCCCTGGGCTTCTGTAGAAACAAGATGTGGCTGTACGGTTATAAAATATAATCTGGTTTGTCTGAGTGAACTAACAGATAATTAAACCATGAACAGAGAATAAGACGTCAGTGTTGTTGAGACAGAAACCACAACAGATTCATATTATATCAGATTTAACTAACAGATTTTCTGTATTTGTTTTTCCTGAAGTAAAACTTCCATCCAATCAGACTGATCCCAGATCTGCAGTGTTACTGATGAGACAGCAGGTGGCAGCACACACACACACACACACACACACACACACACACACACACACA